>NW_020956144.1:81600-183383 GCF_003031625.1 Empidonax traillii | reverse complement strand
CTTATCACAGTAATAACCATCTTCAGACCACTGGTGTCCACTCACATGTTTAGTCTTTGACTAACAGCTTCTGATCATGCTGTCACCATGTGGTTGACAGTACTTTCTATAAAATGTGATTTGAGAGACCATAATCCTACCTTTAGAAAGTTACTCATAAAAGCCTAAAATAGGTAAAAAGTTTGAAATTAGTTTATCTGTGTATTGTAGTTTTATTTTATTTAACCGTTATTTGTGGTAAAATTTCTTTTTAACAGGTATTGTTTTTCATCAACTTTTATCATAAAATTTATACTTAATTTTTGTCTGTGTTTTATGTGTACTGAACTTCACATCCTAGATGAGTCACAGGACACTCAGCTGATAGACCTACAGCCTTTATGTCTCCCAGATCATGTTTTTGGTGAGTTGATGAGTCATATTTCAAACACCATTCTGTGACATAAAACTTCTGTGAACTGAAAACATTTAATTTAATTTTGTCCAGGCTTAGTAAGCCTTTTTTTTTTTGTTTTTTTTTTTTTTTTTTTTAATGTGAGCCTCTTCCAGACAATAGACATTTACTTCTTCAAAAGGAATCAGACTTGATTATGGGAAGAAAACAAAGCCCCTTCTTCCTTTTCCTTTGGTTCAAGCTGTGAGGATGAAACTCCATCTGTTTATTTTTTTCTAATGTATTCTTTTGTGTCAGGTAACACTACCTCAGTGAAGAGAAAGGACCACATACTCTTTAGATGGAGCCCCTAGCCTTTAAAACAAGTCAGATTCTGAGGTATTTCCACAGAAGCCCAAACCCTGTTCCCTGGTGCTCCTTACTGCCTTATTATTACTTGACAGCTCGTCTCCCTGAGGGGACTGTGAATATTTTGCCAACAGCCATCCCAACTATTGTCTCCAGACAAAAGAAAGTGGGGTCTTTGATGCATACACTATGAATTCAAATCTTTGGGATTTCTCAGGAGATAGGTACCAAAGGGGTTTGATGAAGCCTGGTTTTGGGGGGGAAAAAACATTTACCGCTAGCTTTTTGCTACAGATACTGAATCCTTTGTTATCTATTTTAGCATTAAGAGGTTGAATATTTGGCAAGTGGGGAAGAAAAGACAGAAGCTCTGGCTTTGTCCTGGTGCAGTGGAACGTAGGGTCTTGACTTTCAAATATTAAATGTCTGATAATATACCCTTTCTCTTCTGAAACAAAGATCTTCAAGCTTACCTTGCAAGTATTACTTCCTACTATCTCCCCCACATTTTTATGTGGTTTTGCAATAGCATTGTAGCTTAAATTACTTTACTATTCTTGCATTAATTGGCAATTTTCCGTGGTCAGAATAATATACTTAAACACTGTGTTGTGTTTGTACTGAGACAAAATACAGGAAATTTTATAGTGGCAATGAAGCAAAATCAGCAGGTGTGATTATCATGATAACTGCACCCCTGGGTGCTTAGAAGCACATGGCTGCATCTGGTCCATAGCTGTCTCTCCAGGGATGAGATTATTTCATGATAACTACACCGCCCTAATGGCCCATTGCTTAAGTAGTATTCATGACCCTTATTCAGAATCTTGCCTGTATAGAACAGACTGAATTTCTCTTCCACATCTCAGCTGTCTCTACTTTTATGTTTTTATGTAATTCTTTCTTAATTTCTATTCATTACTGAGGAGCATTTAATATAAATGCCGAATGTGTTTTCTTTACTACTAGAATTGCAGAAGAATAAAATGTATGGTTTGGATAAAAACAACCATTTATCTAGATTTTAGGTATAGCCCAATTGATTTTGTGTCACACATCTGGTGGAACCTGACTGGCATTATTTGCTATGAAAATATCAATTCCAGAATAAGGACTTTTCCAGTGTTCTGAACAAAGAATAATGATTTCTACCTTGTCACTGTACAAGCTGGAGAAGGTGTAAATAAAAAAATGAGAGCAGCAGCAAGAGTTTCCTATCCTTTCTCACCTCGTAGTCATTGACAAACAGTGTGATTAGCAATTAGACTGAGGATACACTAAAATGTTACAGAGGAAGAACTTCAAAATCCAGAGAACACAGGACTGGGAAATGCAAATAGGAGTTTAATTCCACCCTTGCAATTCCTATCACCATCTGATTCCTGGTATATGTCTTCAGCTGTGGCAAGGCTCTCTTCATATATTTTTATGTCCTATGTCACCTAATTAAATCTGGCTAATAGTTGCAAGCTTAAATGGTGCCTAAACACTTAATGTGTACAGAAAGAAAATAAGTACTATAGCTTGAATGAAATATTTTTATACTTCATATAATAGATTATTTTGCCACTTCCCTTTAAAGGTTAATGTTTTTTTCCAGCAGTTTAAGTTGAGCATAGAGGCTTAGAAAGAGAGAAAATGACAGGAAACTGAGTGTCACCAAGTAAAAAACAAAGGCTTTCTTCCTCTTAATGGGACTCAAGACACCACTAATCTCATCTGGTTTAGCTGATAAGGGTAGGCACTGAGATTGTGATATGGATTCAAAAGAAAAATCTTTATTAGGCACATTCAAGTTTCTTTGTGTGTGTATGTGTGTGTGTGTGTGTGTGTGTGTTTTCCTTCATAGAAATAAAAAGCTAAGATGATTACTTTTCACAAGGTAGTAATCATTCAATGAATTAAATCAATATTTTATTTTTTAAATTGAGGGGATACCACAAGATATTTCTTAATTAATTTCATAATTCCTAAGAGCAATTAAAAGGATTATTGTGAGAATGACTGTTGTAATTTAAATCAATTTTAGTACATAAAGTCATTTTACCAGTGTATTCTCTCTGCCTAGCAACAGTGGATCAGACCATGACAGGGAAGTGAAATATGCCCACTGCATCGAGACTGGGTAAGCAACAATTAGCATATTTGATTGTCTGAGTCTCACACCTCCACTGACTCTAAAAAATACTTTCAGGCTTTTCTGTTTCAGAGTTTTCATGTTTTTAAAACTTTCTGTATTTTATAAATAGGATCCAAAGCAAAAATATTTTTAAGTAAAATATAGAACCATAGAGTCATAGCATATCCTGAGTTGAAAGAGACCCACAAGGTTTATTGAGTCAAAGTCCTGGCTCTGAACAGGACTTGCACAAGAATCCTATCCTTTTGCCTGAGGACATTGTCCAAATGTTTCTCCACTTCTCCAGGCTAAACAAAAGAAATGGCCTCAGCTGCTCTTCATTACTTCCCATCTAGACCCTTCACTATCTTCAGAGCCCTCCTCTGGATGCTCTCTATCAGCTTTATATCAATCTTATATTGTGGCACTCACCTTCTTCTAGTAAGGTACCCAAAACTGCACACAATATTCAAGGTGAGGCTGCCCCAGTGCAGAGCAGAGCAGGATAATCCCCTCCCTCGACCGGCTGGTGATGCTTTGCCTGATGCTCTCCAGGACACCGTTGGCCCTCCTGGCTGCCACGGCACTGCTGACTGATATTCACCTTGCCAGTGACCAGGGCCCCAAAGTCCCTTTCCGTGGCACTGCTTTCCAGCATCTTGTTCCCCAGTCTGCACATATATTCAAGCTTGCCCCATCCCAGGTGCAGAACCCAGCACTTGCATTTGTTAAACTTCATTCTGTTGGTGATTGTCCAGCCCTCTAATTTATTAAGGTCTCTCTGCAGGGCCTCTCTGCCTTTGAGGGAGTCAACAGCTCCTCCCAGTTTAGTATCACTGGCAAACCTAATATACCTTCAAGTTCTACATTCAAGTTTATGGAAACATTGAAGAGCATGGGCCCTGAAGTGGAGCGTTTCAGAACTAGGGACTGGGATATGAAATCTGTATTTTCTGTTCCTTTTCTAACAAAACATTTTGCACAAAATATATATGATTTAAAAAGCTAGGAGATATGGAATATGTCTATGATAAAGATGAAAGCCTCCGAACAGAAATGTTCTGCTACATTAGTATTATTTCTTAATATTAATTTAAACAGTAATACAAAACTTGGAAACAGAGAAACAATGAGTTTCTAAGCAATTTACTTGTACATCTAAATTTTGGATACACAAGTCTATTCAAGAGGCAAGCAACAGCACAACACAGTACTTTGTTTGCTCTTGTCATTTTGGGAATCCCAGTTCAGCAGCCCCTAGAGAACTCAGTGAATAATTTAATTCTCCCTCTAAAAGGGAAGACTGTCAAAATCCAAGACTTTTCCTCTTATAACATCTAAACAAAATTGTCTTCCCATGCAAGTCATAGTTTTGCTTCTCAGGCAGACACTCAAACACCTGTCTAACATAGATGTGTGTCACAAAGTATACAAATACAGTCTGAAGACCAGATATTCCAGGTAACTTTATGAGCATTTTCTTTAATAACTCTTCCATGGAAGAATGGGAAAACTGTGTTTATCTCTTATAATTTTTTCTTCAGTTTTATTAGTAAATGCCTCATTTCCCTAAAAGAGCTCAAAACAGTGAGACAGATGGGAATAATAGGAGACATTTAAATAAATAAATTCATTAAGCTCTGATACTGTCTAGCTGAATATTTGAGCAATTCTTAGTGATCAACAGAGAATGAGGTACTTTTGAAGAAACAATGACCTCCCATTCATGACATGGGATGCAAAGCGTAGAACGAAATTTTTAGTCTTAATTTCTAAAATAAATTGAAAGGAATTTCTCTTGTGTGACATAATAGTCTACCTATTTTGCACATGCCATCTGCAGAAGCACATGTTATGCTGCTTTTCTGGATTGCATTCTGTGTAGGAAAACATGTAATCTTGTACAGAGTTTTCATCATTTGAACTGTGCCATAGGAGCTGAAATTATACGATTTTAAAAAATTATTCAAATCCTTAAACTTATTTTTAATTGTTATCTTGTACTGAGATCATGCTTCTTTCAATTGTAAAATATTGGACATCAGGGTTTTTGTATGTCACTCAATTTATCTATGAAAACATTTCTATAACTGAAAGTTAGAATTTTACAGAGGACCCTAGAGTTCCTTTGTGCTTTCTTTTGCAATTGCCTAAGAAATGCTAACTAATCTAGAGTTACAATATAGAAATCAGCCAGTGTTGTCAGTGACATATGTAGTCACAAATTTCATTAAAGTTCCTGGAGTCAGTTTCTTATTTCAAGATATCATTCATCCTTCTTTATATATATGTTAATGGAAATTTTCTTGCTTCTGATTGAAAAAATAAACTTCTGCAGTAAATATTCTAACCTTTGAAGGAATTTTGTAAGTAGAATAAATCTGATTATTGCATTCTCAGTCTCTTAAGCAAATCTCTTGTGTTGTTTCTTTTCAAACATGGAAAAAATATTCTTGTTTGAATGCAAACAAATATTTTCAAAGAACAGAAAGCATCGGGAGCTGTACAGTTTTTTTACATCTCATTTGGCTGTGCCAAATTAAACACAAAGAAAATTATTACCTTTTCCTGTTAAGTACAGAGCTGTTTCAGATCATAGCAAGGATAATGTAATTAGACAAGAAGAATAAGCCATGGGAAAATCAGTATGAAAACCACTTTTAAAGGGTCTGAAGAACTGAACCTTACTCCTAAATATCACATGGTAAAACCTGGCAAGTAGATGAAAGGAAAGGAGCTTCAATATTAATTCATAATAATTCTGAATAGGGCCATTAGGATTCTTGCTTTTAACATCAGGTCATTGCTGAATTTTAAATAATGCTTATTGTGATTTATATCCATTATTAAAATATATAGTAATCCATTCGCACACATTGTTATCTCTTTTAATTTACAAAATAAGCTATTTAATTTAAAGAGAACTTACAATAACTTCGTACATTCTGTAAATTAAGAAAAAGGCTGTGTCATCAGTAGTAACAATATCATTCAAAATAAAACACAGATATTATAATGCCTTTATAAACACTTTATAAACACTTTAACTTTCTCTTATCTAATTCTAGCTATTGAAAAAAAAATCCAAAACATTTCTTGGTACGGTTTATGTTTTTTCTGATGAGTCCCTGACACATTTTAAGTATATCATGCATAGAAGATTTCAACCTTATTAATCCGTTGGTTAAAAACTAACCAAATAGTAAGAATGTCTTCTTGAAAAGCAGATTCTCCTTCCACAAGACTTGTGCTCAAAATGTAAAAGATTAGACTTATGATTGTAGGTCTATTATTTTAGGTCAGAGATATGAAAAGATGATTTTAGTCCTCTTTGAAAAAAAAAAAGTGGTATCATTTTTACTAATTTAAGTAAAATATTTAAGAAGGAAACACTGGACTCTGTGCACTACTTTAAGTTCTGCCCTGTGTAGAAGCTGATTGTGGAGAGAAACGGCATCACTGAACTTTCAATGGTGAATTGCCTTGGCATGAGCAATACTTACAAATAAAATCTCCTTCCAAATAGCACATATGTTTTTTGTTCTTCATATAATTGAGATGATAAACTTCATGAAATTATAGGTTATAATTTCTTGATACTCTTACGATGCAATAATGAAACTATTTATGTATAATAGAGCAAGACTATGCCAAAAAGAAAAAAACTATATAAACAGAAACCCCCCATATACTAACAGAGTAATTAACTTTTTGACAATGTTTAAGAAACTTCTTTTATGTGTGTATTGAACAGTCAATGGCCTCTACTCTTAAGAATGTTGAGAAGAAGCAATGTAATTATTCTCAATAAGACAGTATGACCTTATAACTACTAAAAAGAAAGATACTTTTAACAGTACACTTTTGGTAAAAAATTTAAGAGTTGAAAAGTTTTTATATGTAATGGAATGTTTGGATTTACTGGAAGAAACATTTCATCTCTTTTTATAACTGATGAAACTATCTACATATGATATGAAAACTATCTACCTATCAGGTTGATAGAAGAATATTACCCCACTGCACATAAAGTAACAGATTGGTTATTCATGAAGAAAAGCATGTAAGGAAAAACCTCATGAAGGAATAGAGCCAAACAGAAAATTACACCAGTTCATTACGAATGCAGAAAACAATGAATGACTGTGTCCTCCCTCTTTCATTCATGTAGAGATAAAGGATATTTTAAAAGCCTTTGGAACTGATCCAGGTCATTTCTTCGCAGCCCAAGGTCACCATTGCCAGATCAGTCTCATCAGTCTAGGAGAGCAGAGGGAAAGGAAAACTCTCTCCTTCCTCCCTGTGGCACCTGCTTGAATCTGCACAGCAAGTTTTCAGGTCAGCATGCCTCCACCATGTGAGTTCACAGAGACAGTCAAAAGAAGTGAGATGGAATTGTAAAGGATAACTTAATAATAGTTTTCACTCAAGATTTTGAATGGGCTATTCAGTTGATTTTTCATATCGTTAAACACTAAAAACCTTACTTAAACACTAACTTATTTAGACCACCTATTTTTGGAAAGGATGTATAAGCCAAGCCAAAATAAAAATAGTGGAATTAAATTCACATCGCATTCATTTTTAACTCTCATGACAACGCCATAAATGGTTTCTTTTGAAAACTGGCTTGCCTGTTTCTATATGTCACGGTTTAACTGGTTCTTGGAAACTAGGCAAGGAAATTTTTTTTCCCTTCGCCCCTGCCCACTGCTGTAGAGCTATTAGGTAAGCACTTAAGAGACACAAAAGAACTAGGTCCCTGGCTAATTGCTGAGAAATGAGTCTCTTAGGAAACAGGAGAGAGGAGGGGGCTACTGTTTACCTTTTTCTCTCATTTCCTGGGTAATGGGGGGAGGAGTTGAGGTGCGGGATGGTGGCTGGAACACAGGGCGGAGTGGAGGCTGGTGTCTGTGGCTCTAGATCTGCTGGACAGGGATGGATCCTACTTGGATTTTTCATCAGAGAGGAACTATTTTCCTGGAGTTTTTTTTTTTCCCTTTCACCGTTCCTGTTGGTTTTCTTTCCCTGGTGGTGGTTCTTGTGCCCATTACGGGGAGAGTGAGGATTGTGCAGACCAGCCGGAGTAAGTGAAGGATTGCTTTTCTGTTGCTGTTGTTGTTGTTTTCCTTCCCCCTATCCCTCTCCCCTTTCCCAGTGTGTGGGAAGGGAAAGAAGGCCTTTTTTTTTGGTTGGTTTCTCTGGCATACCCTGGTGACCAGCACAGGACATTACAGGTCTCTGCATCTCCAGTGATCCAACAGCACCACCTGGTAACTGGCACAGGACATTACAAGCTCTGCATTTCCAGTGACCCAATGGCACCTCCTGTTAACTGTGGTTGGAATTGCACCAAAGGGCACAAATACAACTGTTTACTTTTTCCCTTTTGCCTGTTTATCAGTTTGTTTTTGAAGGGGTTTATTTGTGGGTATAGGAGTATTGTTTGGTTGTTTTGCTTGTTTCTTTTCATTGTTTCTGCTAATATACACATACCTATTAATAAAGGGCTGTTATTTTTTCCTTTTCCATAATTTGTTTTTCCCTCAATCAGAGCCTCTTAATTTCAGATTTATAATTGCTTAGAGGGAGGAGTTTGGGTCTTTTCTCATAACTCATCCTCAGCAAAAGACCCGTGTCTCATTTAAACTGGAATACTGGATTATTAAAGTTTGAGAAATATTTATCAAAATGATGAAGGTAATTTACAATGACCTAGCCAAGAGAGACAATGCCAATATCTTTTGCTCATTTGTAAATATTCACAAGTTTCAGGAATACAGTGAATAGATATGTACATCTTATGGAAATAACGTGCTGGTTTTGGTTGGGATAGAGGTAATTTTCTGCTTAGTAGCTTGTGTGGTGCTATGTTCAGATTTGTGACTGAAACAGTGTTGACAACACTGGAATGTTTTAGTTGCTGTAGAGCGGGGTTAACATAGAGTCAAGGTCTTTTCCATTTCTCACACTGTCCCACCCCAGTCTAGTGGAACACAGAGTCGTGAGAGGACACTGCTGGGACAGCTGACCCCAACCATCATGCTTAGCAGTAACAGATGGGGGAGTAGAAGGAGAAAGGAGGTGCCAGTTTGAAGTTAACAGCATTTGTCTTCCAAAATAGCTGATACATATGATTGGTCCCTGATTTCCTAGTTTCCAACTGGTGGGTTGGATTTTGCTAAGTTGTCCGGGTTGAGGTGTGCTGGGTCAGTGCTTTGTTGAATGCTTTTTTTTTGGTCTTATGTTACCCTTTTAAACTTTTGACAAGAACTCTTATTTTCTCCCTTATTGTGTCAGTAAAAATATCTCCTGAGAAAAATGTGTAGCTTTTTCTTCTTCATCCTACCTCAAGGTATTAAAGAAAATAAAAATTCACTGGATGAATTTCTGGAGCCTTGTGTATTTTCAGAAGTAATTCTCCCAGCTGAGCTTGTGGTTCTGGGGCTGGGGTCTTGAACACCATTAGACAGTCCGTATGTCAGCCCATGAGTTTTCTCACTTTTACACTTCTAGTTCTCTCCCCCATTTCACTGGAGGGGGAAGAAGAGAGTGGTTGTCCTGTGCTTAGCTGCCTACCAGGGTTGTCTGCAACATGAGGTGACAAAACAACAAACAAAACTGTGGGAGTTTTTTGGTTTGGTTTGCAATTTTTTATTTTAGAATTTAAGGAAAGTAAATAATTGGTGGTGTAATCTGTTCTTACTTAGTTAGGTTTTTGAATTATCCTTGCTTTTCTCTAGTGTTAAAATTGTCATAATTAATAGTCACTATCCTTTTGTTTTTCTTTACCGCTGAGTCACAGTTGAATGCAGACAACTGCAGGAGGCTAAAATTGTGCTGGTCATGAAATTAAACTTGGCATAAGGAGATACCATTAAGAGTTGATCTGTATCTTCTATAAAAAGTATCCAGAATTAATTTTAAAATTTTTAGTATTGTAAAATTAAATAAAATTTTTTATAAATGTTATGATTGATTTTAATATTATGCTGCATTATTATTCTGTTTTTAGGTTTTCAACTCTCAGTTCCCTGCAAGGCTGCAGATCCCATCACCAGTTTTCTTTACAACAGTGCAAGTATGATCAAGCCAATGCTGCTCTTTTGTTTTGAACGCAAAGATTTTTTTCATTATAAAACATATTTTTTCAATCTCACAGTCATGTTCATTCCTATTCTCTTACAAATCTACAATCATTTGCCTCCTAAGAAGTGAAAATAGAACCTATTCATTGTTCACATAACAAGAGTATGGTTATATTTATATGAAAAGGGATAATTTTTGCAATTATTATTCTCAAAGAGAAAATATCAGCTAGGTTGGGTAGCTAAAGTTTTCTGTGTAGTATTGCCTTGTAAACTGTGTATTCCACTAAAGGATTGTTGTAATTGATCCAAGTTGCAGAAACATCACTGTATCTGATCATCAGCTACTTATAACTTCTGACATCTAAGATTAATTGATATATCTTTTCCTTAAGATGATTTTCTTATTGATAAGAATGTCACACTTCAAATTAGGGTAGAAATAATGGCAATTGGAAAAATGGAATTTTGGCAATTTTCCATAATTTTTCAACTACGGGCTTATTCCTTGTGATAAAGTTATAGGATATTTGCAAAAATTACATTAACAGTACAAGTAGCATTTTTTCAAGGTCGTGTATGAAATTCTGTATATATGGTAACTGTCTTCAAATGCATGTAACATAGCCAGCATTGCTGAATTAAACAAAAGTGCTGTCTAGAGAAAAGTATTCCAGAAAACAATTTTTTAAAGTGATTATTGCAAAATTAACATAATCCTACTGCGAATTTTAGACTGATAAATCCATACTTGTAGCTTTGGTAGTAATTTGTGAGTTGTGCTCTTAAGTGGGACAAGTTATGCACATTTTTCTTATAGTCTACTTCCTGTAGCTACCAGTATCCTATAGAGTATGTAAAGTGCTCGTCTGAATTGCTCTTATTTTCTAGCTCTAAGGCTGAGGAACTCCTAGGTTAAAGCTGCTTTATTCTTGTTACTTAAATTTGCTAATATTTATCAAAACATCTTAAGTTTCAAAGCAAACTGATTTGACTGCCTCTCTCCATCTGCTGTGGGCTGCAAGCTTTACAAGCCAGTCAGAGTCCTTTTTTACGCAAGTGTAGAAGACAGCTAACATCTAAAAATCACAAAACACTGGGGGCAAAAAAAGACGGTTTAGTGTAAATTCATCTCTAAAAATTAATGGGATGATGTAATTCTGCTTTAGTGTGGTCACTGGAAACTAGTGGCAATTTGTCTCCTTGGAGCTTTCCAAATCTCTTAGAGATATCAATAAAGGCTTGGTAAATTAAGGAATTTTTTCAGTGCCTTTAGTGTCATTTGTCACATACAGGGGTTTTGGCATCTCTTCTGAAACTGTGATTATTTTGGCAATTTGTCATTGCCCACCTTGCTCCATCTGTTCTTGAGATAAATAAAATATGTTTGCTGTTAGAAAGGAATTTCTTTTATCTAATTGCTTTGCATAATATTAAAAAAGTGACTTGGGCAAGTACAGATTACCAGAATCAGTTTATAGTCCCAGTTTTGAGGGCATAATCTTCAAGATAATAGAATCTGGAAGTTTCAAAAATCCAGAAGTTCAAGCTGTTTATTCCCTACAAGTTTTGAAACAGTTGACTACTAATAGTTACTGAACTGTCTATTTGACATAGCTAGACAGACACACTGCAGTAGTTCTATCTTCCAAAAAGATATAAAAAGTAGCTTAGAAAGCAAAACCCTTTTTCCACAAAATACTCCCTTTTTGAGATTTCTGAATGTTCATAAAGATGTAGAATTTTTTATTCTTTACAAAGTAGATCACCATTGGTACACAACAATGCTTCTCAGTTTAAATCTGGTAGCTACTTCAGGGTCTTAATTTTTCAAGTCAGTTAAACTAGCCAAAGTGCTGCATTTTCTGAATTAAATAAGATTTTATCACTTACTACAATCATGAATGCAGGAGCTGACAAAGTTTATTCACACTATTTGAGTACATTGAACTACTATTGCTTTGATGATAAACTAGCTATAACTGCATTTGGCTGAGATTTAGCTATTTTGGATGTTTCTTTTTTTGTAACTGTGGACTTTTGTTGATGTAGTAATGAATGGCAATTTCAACTCTACTGAGAACAGCATCAAGTCTTTAGAACATAAAATTAAAATCTGCTTTTTGCCTATGACTATTTTTGCCATAATTTCTATTGTGAAAGCTGAGAGATTGACCTTTGAGTGCTATAGTGCCAATTCATCAACAGTTAAATTAAGGCATAATTGCGTACAGTACATGAAAAAAAAACTCTATCAAGAAAATGAACACTGAGCCATTACAGAGAAACTGAAATTCTAAGAAATAAATCAATTTCTGTTAGGGAAGAAAGAAGCAAGGCTAGACTTCCTATGTAGACTACTTTTACTTGGTGACTGTAATCTTTGAAGACTGCTTAAAAGTGGATTCTGGACCTGCTTGGCAAGAAAAGTCTTCTTTTCCATTTGTATCTGCTCATGAGAAGAGGATCAAAAATTGCCAGCAATAAAGGGTTTAAATGTTTGTTTTTAGTACAAATGGACTGCCTGGAATAGGTGTGCTAAGCTGGAAAGTCATGAAAACGACCAGTACAGAAACTAAAGCATGTTAGTTAATATTCTAATTCCCTTTTTTAAACCAGCATATCATCACCTTTTGCAAATACCCAAAGAAACAAACAATCCAATAACAAGATTTACTTACAGTCACATACCTGTCTAATTAGTGAGGACTGACAACCATCCCATTTAAAAATGTGTACAATATTGCAGCTGATTCAGTTTAATCAGAAGTGCATAAAAGCATAGGGATGGAAATTGGTGCTCAATATTAAAAAAAGACAAAATGTCTCAAGAGAACTGAGTCACAGTCAGTGACGAAATATGTATGCTCAAGTTTAAAAAGAGAAAAAAGAAACACACAAGTATTATACATGCTTAATTTTACCCTGATTGTGTTGCTCCTTGTGTTTTCATTTCCACATTTCTCAGCTTTGACACTTGAAATTGTAAGGTCTTTGAGACAAAGGAGTTTTCCTATGTGTTTAGAGAGCATCTAGTGCTTCTTAGTGCTATCAATATTCAATAAATATATTTCTTTAGTGTATTTTTTTTGTTTCATTTGCAATATGCTTGCCAGAAGCAGAGGTCAGTATATTTATAGACAGTAATTGGGCATGAGGTCAAAACCATTATCTAATGTAACTTTTTTCATCTTTAATTAAATTTCATTTTCATGCACTGCAGGAATAGCTACAAAATTAAGTTAAATAGTTCTGTATTTTAATGTTTATTAGTAGAAGGTCACGATGACAACTGCTCTATTTTGCAAGATTAGCAATTTTAGTCCAGAAACCAGATGCTTTTTGTCAGTTTCAGTTCTTATATGTCCAAAGTTTTCATTTTTATCAAAGCACAACAGTGGTTGTTGATAAGAAAATTAGCCAGCTGCCTCTTGCTCTTTCTTCATGAGATTATGAAATTCTTTATCATCATAAACAGATACAATGACAGTGTAGGTCAAGAATAAGAAAATTTAATTGTAACCCTTTATCATATTTCTTATTAGGCAAGCAGATTAAGAATTCAGACCTCAAGATTTTCTCCATTGTCTATCATTGTGACAAATGATTCCAGAATAAAGTCAAGACAAGCACAGTGAAGGGCCAAATACAGCTGCAATATGTTAAATTGCAAATTTTCTTATGGTTTCAGAGTAGAAAGTACTCCTTTACCAATATCATATATTTTCTAAATCTAGGAAAGAATATATTTCATATTCTAATTTCTAAGTGCCCCACATTGCAAGTGTTTTTGTTTTGTTTTTCCTCTTGTGGGTTTGTCTAGGAGCAGTGAGTGCGCTCTTCCCTAGAAACAGAATTTATAGTACTAGTGGCAACAATACTAGTACACTTGGATATTTTATGGTTTAATTGTTTCATAGGAAATAAGCCTTAAAAGACCCTTGAGAAGTTGTCTAATCCATTTCCTGCCTCAGGATAGTGAAATAATTCCTATCGAGTATCTTTTAATTTGCTTTTGAAAATCCCCAGTTTTGGAGAGTCTACAGTGTTCTTGATTAAACTAGTGCTTAACTATCCTACAGTCTGCTCACTTAAACTAGTACTGAACTATCCGCACTGTTGGCAAGTCATTTGTCTGATGTCTAATGCTATATCTTCCTTGATTTACCTGCTATTTCTTATTTTTTATCTCATGCCAGGGGATTTATGCCTGTCTCATGTTCTGAAGTTTGCTCTTGGTACCCTCAGCATTCTCTTCCCCAGACTAATCAAGGCCCAGATACTCCCGTCTTTGCATATCACCTATCGTTATTATCATTCTGCAGTGATCTCTCACTAGTTATTCTATTTTACCTTTCCTAAAGGAACAATGACTACAGTGGAATAAAAACTTCTAGTATATGCTTTATCAGCACTAAGCAGAATAAAGGACACACTTCAGGAGTCTTTCCTGCAGTTCTGATCAATCTTTTTCTGCAACAGTGTTTTGTTGATCCACACACATTTTACTCTGATTTTTATATTCAGACTTATTTTCTTCTGGATTCTCTGCCCAGACCTTGCTCCATAGAACTCTGTAGCTCACTGAGCTAGGGACTTTTTCTGTGACATTCATATAACAGTTCAAGTTGAGAAGGACCTTAAAGTACATCTAGTTCCAACTGCCTTGCCATGGGCAGGGACACCTAGATTGGCTTCCACAGACCCTCACTCAAGCTGGCCTTGAATCTTTCTAGGGGTGGGGGGTCCACAATTTCTCTGCCCAACAATATACATTGGTCTACGTTAAGTCTTGCTGCTTCCATACTCCCGAGTATGTGTCCAACACTATGCCAGCCAGCCTTACTCAACACAAAATCTAGTCTGCAACTACTAGATTAAGTTTCATGATAAGAAATAATCTAATAAAAATCATGAGTCAGAAAAGTGCTGACCAAAATAGATAACTGGTCTAGAAAAGCCTACAGATGAGAAGCTGAAAACACTCAAATGCCTTGTAAGAGGTACTAGACTAAAACCACATCAAGTGTTATCGAGTTATATACTCCAGATTGTTAAGAAAGGGACTAGGCACAGATCGTGACTGTGAATCTGTTGCTCAGGCATGAAGAAATAACTCTGGAGTAAGAATAAAGATGTTACAGATTGCTAGACATCTTCTACTAATGCTGCTTAAAAAAAAAACAGGATAGCTGACCTGATGTAGTGCTGACAATAGCATGTACAAGCTGTACTTGGTGCCTCCCAGAAGTCCTTACCACCAGCACTTGGACAGCATGATTTCGTGAATCTACCAAAGCTCAGCTAAGCACAGCGCATACCTGCAGGACTGCTGCTTGGCCTGTCATCCCCAACTCATTTTTCTGCAGCTGCTTACTTCTCACTGTAGCACTTTGAACTTGTCCTTCTTGATGGGCACCTTATTTATGTCAGTGATGCTTCCTAATTTATCACAGTCATTTTGCATTCTAGCCTTGCCCTTCAGAAGGGTATCCTTCCCAGCCTGCCAATATGTGCGGTCTTACCAAGGTGTACTGCAGAAGCCATCACTCAAGTAATTAAAAATTAAGTACTACCAAAACAGGAAATAGCCCTGCAATAAACCCTCCAATTTGATGAAATCCCATTTTGAGGGAATAATTTGTTAAATGCACCTTCAATACTGTGGTGTTTTTTGTGCATGTGTCTGATGGGAATGCATCTTCAGCCTTGCCACTAATTGAACCTGGGGCATGGAGCTGCAGCAGCATATGTTTCCTTGGACTGTCAGATCTGGCCTGATATTTTAGCCTAGAAATAGGTATCTGAGGACTTTTGTATTGCATAAACGTGTCCAGAAGTGGTTGAACATCCATTGTACTATTAGAAACAATCAAAGTTAAAATAAAGTCCCCTGCAATTTAATAATGTGAATGACACTTCTTATTTATATGGCATCACTGTGGCCTTTCTATTATGTTCTATAACCTTTGTGTAAAGTAATTAATATACCACAACATCTAACAATTTGGATTGGAAGGAAAGCAAGAGCTAAAGTGCATTGTGTTCAAGAACTGGTTACTCTTTACCTAACCCTTCACTCCCTGACTGTCAATTCACATAGGATACGTATGTGAGAAAATGTACTGCTTGATTTGTTACAGCTAAATCCTGGAAATATTATTTCATTACCTATTTTTTTCCATGGTATAGCTATGTATTCTCCAACCACATCTTAGATGTTTTTGCACAGCTCTCACTGTCTGTACTGTCTGAAGAAAGCTGACACTCATCTGCACTTCTACTGTTTTGTTCCTCATTTTAATTGGGATATGTTATTGCTTTTTTCTTTCTTCTCTCCTTTTTCCTCACTATTGTTCTGGATGGCATATTACTTGATTATATTTTTTTTTAATCTGGCAGATGTCTTCATCATCACCATCCAATTAGAGTACAGTTGATGAGGATGTATGAAGACTACACACTAAGCATGAATTATGTTTGAAGTATAAAATGCTTTCTGCAGCACTCACAGAATATGTCTTTGGTTCTATATGACTGCAAATACTAAAGCCTCATATACAGATAGAATTGAACTCTAAAAGTTTTAGATATTTCTCTGAGATTGTAAAGCCATGAACTTCATACCTAATACTTAAAAACAGGATTTGAATATACAAGAAATTATGTAACAGCTTTTCTTTCACCTAAAATTACTGTATTTTCTAATATCTCTAACATTTAATATCCTCTTTTACAATAATTCCAGCAATTTTTGGGAACTTTTCCCTCTAAGAACACTTGTCTAATACCTTTTTTTTCCTGCATTGAATCAACCAGTCTCCTCACAGCTTCATTTCAGTTTTGCTCTTTATGATGCTAATCCATAAAAACACTTTTATGAAGAAGTTTTCCAACTTGTCCCTGGCAGTAAATAAAAATTGCAAAGGTGTTCAGCACTCTGCCAGAGCAAGAAGTGAAGCTGGTATCTTAAATCACACCAAGTTGGGGAAGATATGCACTCTTTGTGGGGTTTCCTGATTCTTTTAATTTTATGCTCTACATCACACTGCTCATTAGATAACGTCGTAAATGAAAATAATAATCTTAAAATTAAAAAAAAAAGTCTTAAAATTACATTAAATAGGGAAAATAATGTTTAAATCAACTATTTGGTCTGATAACTGTGGTTTTGTAGACACAAGCATACTATAGATGTATAGTGTTACTTCTCACTGTAGAAACTGTATTTGAAGATAATGTAATAACTACATATATAAAGAACTGGAAAAGCACAAAAATGAAAGAACAATGTGCTTATCTCATGCCATTACAAGCTTACTGAGGCTTTAAATGAATATATATATTTATGAAATTGCCTTTGACAATTCACAAGATCTGATTATGTGGCAGGATGCTCTGACAAAGGATTTGATTATATGGTGCACTGAGCTGTGGCTAGTAAATAATAACCTTCACTGTTCATGCTTCTACTTGTTATTGTTAGAAAAGTGGCACAATATTGAAAATTAGTAAGTGCCATAAGCAAATCAATTACTGAAGCAGGACAGTATGTACCATTTGGAAAAGGTAAGTAGGATAAGCCATTTTATTTCCGCTGCATGAAGGAATTTTATAGGTGGCTGCAAGTGAAATGTAGATCCTTATGCAAGAGCCATAAATAAACCAAAGGGAATAATTTAGGAAAAGATGTGTATTTATTTTAAAACAAACAAACAACAAACAAAAAAACCCCACCAAGAACAAGACAAAGCCCTCCATCCAAACCTAAGAACCTTCTTACCACTGTCCTAAGCAACAAACTTTTAATGATAACATCTACAAGAATGGCATAGTCAGTGTCTTGGCCCTGGGGGTACTCTTCAACCTTTTCCCCCTTCTTCTTGGACATAGCCCAAGACCACATTTTAATGCAACCCAGGGTCCTCAGTCCCTCACCATGGACCTAGCTGGCAAGGGGAGAGGGGCTGCCCAGGGAGTTGCAAAATTTGAACAGATGTTAAATATACTCACAACATCATATTGCAATCTCCTTCTTCAGCAGATACACAGGTACAGGCCTCCAGAATGTTTGGGGCATGGAGTCTACAAAACCTGTTAACTTCAGTGGACCAAAATCCTGCTACAATAAAGAAATTTTTACATAAATGGACACCTTCTGCCATCATGTCACAACATACTTCATACTTACAAGCACTTACTCACTGGAAACTCAAGTAGTGTTCTATTTATACTATAGAATATAGCAAAGACACCAATCAGGAGTTATCATGCATACTACTGGATACCATAAAGACATTTTTTTATTAAAAATATTTTTCCTTCTTTTCTGTCATCCAGAGAATTTTCGTTTTCTGTGAAAAAATACAACATATGAAGTACCGAGATTGGCAAAATTTTTTTATCAAAGCATACCAAAATTGACTAAAATTCTAAAGGCGAAAGATTTATTTAAAATGCATTTAAGGCTTTTCATTCTGGATAATTGCATTCTGCAGAAGAAACTGAAATTCTTTTTCCTCAAACCTAGTTCACATGACCTGTCATGTTTTATTAGTTATCTTTTTGAACAGAATCGTATTACCCTTGCAGAGTCATAGAAACATAGAACAGCTTAGAGTGAAACAGACTTAAGAATATCATGTCATCCAACCTCTTGAGGTAAAGGGAGCCCAGATTATATTATATAGCACCCTGTCCATTCATATCTTATATAGCTGAAATATTTAGGAATAGTTTTCAGTACTTAAAGGCCCAATGGATCCTTATGCATGTAGGTATAGTATAGACTGATGATAGCTCCATACTGTTTTTCTTTTGTTATTACTGGTACTATGGAAAGATGTTCGAATGGGCAGTTTCATATTTCAAAATGCGCCTTACCAGAGAAACAGAAAACACTTGGACCTACAAATACATTATTGTAGATTGAATAGAAATTAACAACTATATAAACCCACATTAAATAAAAATTAAATAAGTTTCTTCTAAGGCTGGTATGGAACATACCAGAACTTACTAGCCTATAAGGCATCATCCTAAAGAATATGGTTTAATGCAGTTTAATTCCAGAAAATACTGTGAACACTCATAGAATAAAATAGATAATGTAAAAACTTTGGGTTGAAACTAAGAGTAATATTTCTTCAAATTATATTATTCTCCAATATATATTATTTCTGTCTAATGCAAGATTTATTAAAATGTAAATTTCGAGTGAGACTGAAAATAAAAATGGGAAAGTTTATATTCTGAAAAAAAAACAAAGAAATCTAAAATAGAGCTTTAATTGTAAATTATGTTCATTAATACATTAATAAAGAAGCACAATGGTAAAACTCCAACCACCAGCCAGTTCATTACCCAACTCTGAAGTACTGCGGTACTGATTTTAAAAATTGAAAAGGATTTCAAAAAGCTATTGAAGAACACGAGTTGTTGAAATTTCTCAGTTAAAAATTTGTTTCAAAATGTACAGATTACTCTCATCTTAAAAAGAGTTGCCTAAGACTATATAAGTTGTGAGGTTTTTTTAAACAGGGAATGATATGGAAAGTATTTTAGATAAAGTTAACCAAATAAGAATGGCTTCATTTTCAATTTTTAAAAGGACACATTTTAAAAACAGTGAAAGTATATGTATTAACATAAAAATAAATATCTGAAATCACAACTGTTTAAAAAGTATTTTAAAGTATTATGTAGCTTTTCATTTTAGGATTAATATTTTTTTCAGTATAAAACCATTTCATAATTCATAAAAAGACATTAAATATTTTGGCTGATACTTCTATATTCTGAAGAAAATAAAAACTGTTTAACTGGCTAGCCAGATCCACTGTTGTTTTTAAAAAGTATCCGGTATCCCATCCCTGTCTAATTGGCAAGTGTAGGACTCCAGGCTCATGCTACGAGCTCATCAAAGGGGTTTTACACAGAAAACATACAAGGCTTAAAAAAATCACCTGCCAGAGTTATTAAAAGTGCTTACAGTTCTTTTTATACCTTCAGAGAGTGCACAGGCAAAGGCACTACACACATTTCTGAGGGGGTCAAAATAACACACTTTTACTGGCAAACTTTAGAAAATAAGGGAACTTGGCAAAGGTCTACAGGGCACCATTCAACCAAAATAAAGCATTTCACAAAGCATCAACTCAGAAAAATCCAACCCATCCAACTTTAAGTCATCCAAATATCAAGAAATGAGATTAGGAGAAAAAGAAGTAAAGAAAGAGAGGGAAAAAAAGAGAGAATTATAGCTATTGCCTTGAGTCCTGTGCAGTTCCAGCTTCCACATGTTCAGACAGCAGAGCTGGGACAATGCAGAGATCTCAGAGCGTTGGTTTTATTTGCTCTGGACTCTGGTGGTCATCTTTGCCAGGTGGGGATTCCAGTGTGCCAGCCATTTTGGGGTTGGGTTCAGGGCTCTGGGGGATGTGGTGTGGGGCAATGCTTTGGTGTGCCAGTGACTGACATCTGCTCTGTGGCTGGCCAGGGAGGCTCCAGGGGGCTGGGATATGGAGCAGGGCACCATTCCACCTTTGTGAAACTCAGTCTGTCCCTTCTGCCCACCCCCCCCCTTGAGTTGGTGCAAGCAAATAATTAATAGAATAATCCAGTGTCTCACAACAAGTTTGGTTGCTTTTTCATGTTTCAGAGAGATTGTATCCGCCTTTTGAAGCATTACTGAATTTTAGGTTTATATTTTCAAAGATATAACACAACGAAAAAGACTGCATGCAGTAGTTGTATTAAAACAAACAATATTTTGTGAAGTGTTTCCCATTATAGACTGAGCACAAGTTCACATCTCTGTAAGACACAGTATGATTTATGACTATAAAAGATAAGATTATTTCAACTGATTTATTGAATTTAAAATTAAGAATGCATGACCTACAACTCACTCTTAACCAAGAAAAAGGACGACACAGTTCAGTTTTACCCTGGTATAGTAAGATATGTGGATCATTCCACAGAGAAAACAAGATTACAAATGACCCAAGAAACACAATTATGAATAATCCTTGAGGACACTGCAAAGATTTTAATGAAAGGTATAAACCATTAGAGATGGTACATGCATCAACATGTTAAACAGAGTGGAGACTTCCAAGACCGTCCAAGTTCACTACCATTTATGGGGCAAGTACAGCATAAAAGGAAATTCTTAAATTTGTAAACAATATATTTGTACAACTGAAGGGATTAGATTCTCCTAGAGTGAGACCAGACTTTCTTCAAATCTGTATTAGACTTGAAGAAAGATATGCACTTTAAGGCGATTTTTTTTTCATATTCTTGGCAATTTCTCTGCTTACTCTAACTGATCTTTCTCTATATATCTTACTATACACTAAAAATTATTCAGAATACATATGTACGAGTATAGCAGGGAAGGTAGGGTAGAGGATTTTTCAGTGGTTTCATGGTAGTATTGGGAACTAATTTACATTAATAAAATAGGTGAGAGAAAGAAATATACAGACTGTGATGAAAAAGTAGATTTAATTCTCTTCAAAACCAAATAAAGAAAGTATTTTGATATACCTGCTTTGTCCCTAATTTCAAGGGGACTTCCAATACTATAAACTATATAGAAGCTTGGAGAATTATAAAAATAGTGGTCAGAAGGATATGTCAGTTAAAAAAAAAAAAAAAAAAAAAAAAAAAAAAAAAAAAAAAAAAAAAAAAAAAAAAAAAAAAAAAAAAAAAAAAGGGAAAACTGAAAAAAAGACAAAAGTCTAAAAATTCACAAAAGAGTAGAATGTTATAGCCAGGAAAGAAAGACAATTGAGGAGACAAAGAATTTAAGTAAGGTGAGAGAAAACAAGAAAAATTAAAATAAATCAAGCAAGGGAAACATTAAGTCAATTACCCACTTCTTGGTTACATAGCCAAGAAGTTAGAAGTATGAAAATAATAAATAATGAGCAAACTGTGAGAGCATGAAAGTTGTAGGGATGAACATGCAAAAAAGAAGTGATGTCTAATTATTATGTATGTGTTCCCAGCTTTGTGGGGCCAAGAGAGACATCTGCATAATTTTTCATAGTGACTTGTGCCATCTTTGAAGGAGGCTGGCAAGAATTTCTTTGGAGGCTCTAAAATCATTGTGAATAAAATCCTCACTTCACTGCTGTCTACCTTTGAACATAGTTATAAAATCCACATTAAAAAAAAAAGCAAAAGGAAGAAACACTACTTTCTTTTCATAATGCAATAATGTCTGTCTAATAAAACAGACACTAAACTTTGGTTTTCTGAGTTTTACATTGTTCTTGCCTCTTGCATTCTCTAGATCATCTAAATGTTTCATTGCAGAAGTGATATTGTGACTGCATCCATGATAAGATTGTATCCTCTCAGACTTTGAGAACCAGCTGCAAAATACAAGCCTGTTACTACTTTATGAAACTTCCTCGTAGGTTTATTCCTGTTTCAATAAAGGCTGGTTCTAATCTGAAACTGCGAGCCTAGTTATCTGTTGCATGCTTACACATCCTGGTAGCAGATATTGGGGAAACACTTGAAAGGAAGAAAAAGCTTTCCACTTTTAACTGAGTGAATTTCAGCACAGAGCAAGCAACACATGGACTTTTAATGATAGTGTTTGCCTACAGTAAACAGTGCACTTGGTAAGTCCTGGTTTTATTTGGACTGTATATATATATATAATTTCAAAAGTATATTTTACAAAATGAAGAAAATTCCAGCGAAGTACACTTGTGAATGAATAAACAATGTAAAGGTTTAGAGAGCAGATAAAAAAAATGTTGAGTTTTTCTCTTCCTTTTTTTTTTTTTAAACTTTGGAAAATAAGATTTGAGCGCTGAAGCCAAAACATAAAGGGATTTTCAGTACAGTGATTTACCCATAATTCTCTTTGTATTCAACTTAGTGGAGAAGCTCTGGAATACCAGATATTCCCAGAACCTGAAGTACAACAAAGTGACAGCTATATATAAAAAAGAATTTAAAACAAACAAACAAACAAACAAACAACCCCTCCCCCCAAAAAAACCCCAAACAGCCAAAAATGTAGTGATAGACAATATAATCCAAATTTTAAAAGGAAGCTGAAAAAGTAAACATAATTCTTCCATCCAGGCACAAACTCTTTTAACCCTACTTTAATGGACCTATGCAACCAAAAGGAACCCAGTAAATTCTCTGAAAAAAACTGGCTATATTATCCCATCAGAGAATGTTCCAAACAGAACAAGTAATGAGAATAAGAAAACTTTCCACTTCAGAATAACATGGTGTTCAACTGATTGTCCTCTGATGTGAGACCCTGTCTCTAGTCTAAAATTGCTTTAATTAGAACATACTACAAAATGCAGTGACCAGGTTACTTTGGAGTAGCTGTGTCCTTCTAACAAGAAGTTAGTAGGACTACCTTCAAGGTAG
This sequence comes from Empidonax traillii, assembly GCF_003031625.1. NCBI lineage: Eukaryota > Metazoa > Chordata > Aves > Passeriformes > Tyrannidae > Empidonax > Empidonax traillii. The sequence goes on along the minus strand of NW_020956144.1, from coordinate 160,018 downwards.
GGGGACTACCTGACAAGAAGGACTACCTTAACCAAAGAATTTTTTTCTTTTTTATCTAAATCATCATTTTAGAAGGAAGAACCAAGAATGTTCTTCACAGCAAAAAACCTCCATTTGAAGTCAGTTGTTATTGCACCATTTAGTTTTACTCCAATTCTCCATAATTTTGCATTTGAAATAAAATATAAGTAAGTGCAGGATGCACAGTTTTAATTTTTAAATCTTTGGCCAGAACTTGGACTCCATGATCCATTTGGGTCCCTTTCAACTCAGCATATTCTGTGTGATTCTGTCAATGAAAATTATCTCTTTTCTTAAAAGAAAAAAAAAACAACAAACAAACCAACAAAACAAAGCAGAACAAAACAAAAACTTCACCAAACTAGATGGTTTATATTCAAAGAAATAAAATGTTCTTCTCACTTTTCTGGATGCTTTCTAAGAAACTTTTGCGAGACTAACCAGATTTTGAGGACAATTTAAAGTTTACTATCCACTGATGACATTTCAAATTTGACCCTGAGATGCTGCTGTCTTTGTAAGTATGCCAGGATCAGAGAAGAATTGCATTAATGAATTTCTTTCTCTGTGTACTACACTGGTACTTCATAGAAATTCTTTATGTCCTAGAGACTGCTATGATTTTTTTGATTATGAAGAATTATACCTTGATGACTCTGTATATAGACAATAATCTTGAGACAATCAATACAATGTATTGTAGTAGGAGGGCCCAAAGTTCAGTCCAAGTTGATGTCTGTTTGGATGTATATCCTTCAGCAAGTCTTTTCTCATAGCTCTGAGAAGTCCTGTACTAAGTCTGATTATTTCTGTTCTAACAAATCCAGATGTGAAGAAAAGAGCTTCTTACTGGTACTATCGTCAAAATATCAACTCAGAGGGAAAAAGTGTCATTTAGGAATGCTTTCCTTAGGAACTATAACTTTCTGAGTAAAAGTTTATATATTTTGGTGCCACCTATTGAAACTGATATTATATTAACTATGCCTCATATTAATTGATGTAATTTGTACATATCCTGCAGAAACGTCAGGAAATTAATTATGGTCTTTTTGTGGGAACTATCTCACACTTAAAGCAATTTATATTGCATCTTTAACCAGCCACAGTATAATCAGAGCTCAATTAGATTTTCTACCTCTCTCTGAATACGATACAAGTCACTAACATTGCCACCACTGATGGGTGATAGTGCATTTTTCTGGTGGCAGGGGTGCAATAAAGTGTTTGGAAGATAATGACCACAGACTATTATTAAAAACACTTAGATAATATTCTAAGTTTAAATTCATAAATTTTATCTGACTGTGAGAAGACACCCTGCTAATATGCCATTCAGCAGGTGATGCAATTTAACATAGAGAAGTCTCTCCAGAACTTAAAAGTCACATCTAATGATAATTGGAGATAATCTAGTGATAATCCCTGTGTATTGGTGATAAGACCTTTACCACTGAACTTTTTCTTTGGTTGCCTACTTTTTTTGAGACTATCAGGTTTGTCTGCAGTATTCTTCAGTTCACCAGTCCTTCACAACTTCAATTAGTTGAGCTCCCCAAAGTCTGATCATTAAAAATTATTAGATTTGTGCCTACTTCCCTTCCTTGTTTGTTTTTCCTAATTCAAAATTTTTATATATTGCTTGAGCTGTCTAATAAAATATGGACTAAGACAGAGGGAAATCAAGGAAACCATTTTAATCAGAAAATCTTGATAACATCATTCTGCAAGAATGGGTCTAACTTCCACTGTTTTGTCCAGATATAGTCCGCTTCCCAAGCAACCACTTGAAGCTTTTCTTATGAATATTCTCTTGATCTTAAGGTCTCTAGATTGAGTCCTTTTGTATATGAAAATATTGAGCAGTTTGAAAAAAAAAAACAACCAACAAACCAACTTAGTGTTTATGTTCATCTGAGATTTTGAGAAAAAAACCAAGTTTTTTGACTGAGAAGAGACAATCTGAACTTTATATTTTTGGAACAGAACTGAATGCTAAGGAATATTTTAAGTTAAATAAGTTTAATTTTATAAATCAATCTGAGGTTAAATTAATTTTAAGAGTTAACAATTTAGAACACTATACGTTTATTCTCTCTTTTGAAATAAGGTGGGGTTTACACTTAGTTTTTAAATATTAGAAAATGATTCTCCTCTCTGTCATGAAAACAAGTGTCACTTCTATTGGTGGATGAAATTAAAATGCACCAAAGAGTTTGTCATGTTTGGAAAGGTCTGCAGATTTGATGTTAATGGAAAGTTATAGAGAGGAACACATTTTTCTCATCCAGATATATGGTAAAAAATCGTAATTTCTGCTTTCCTCGCTTTTTATTACTTTTTAAATTTGTTTTAGGTTTTGTTTTCAATAAAAGCATTTGTATATGGCATTATTAATCATAACATATGAGTGTAAAATAGCTAATTAGAATTGCTATCCCATATTATACTGATTCCTATCTGTTTTTTATTACTTTTGGAGCAGGTGGAGAACATAGTAAATTTCAGCCCTGATTTCATAAAAATAGACCACATTACCAAATTTTTAAGCAGATGTAGGCTGAAATAATGACATGCCAATTTGTTGAACACCTGCCATCATGCTAGCCATTGCTCTAAAGCTTCACATTACTCCATATTGTAGTTGCATAGACATGTGCAGACTTGGAAAAATAAACTGCATGATCCAGAACAGCTTGAAACACTTTCCAATTAGAAATGGCAGGAATATGTACAACATAATTTTCTTCCAAAATTAATAAAAATGGCATTCCAACATGCATTGACCATACCATGGACAATGGAAATTCAATTTCCATTTTTAAAACTTTAACTTTTATAAGATTAAATTTTGAAAAAGAACCACTTTGAACTTAAAAAATAAGACCCTCAATACTGGCAAAATCATTTCATTAGTTTCAAATATTATTTCACATTTTTAAGTGAAAGTATTTCTACATGACAGGTTGCAGTGCAAACATGAGTGTACTTTCCCTGTGGCAGCATTTTTAAAGCAAGAGCAGAGGCTGAATTTACAGCTTATTATTTGGCCATTTTTTGGGAAGGAAGAGATCACATTTCTGCTCTAAACAAAAGAGTGAAGTTTGAAACTGCATTGCTTTATCAAGAATAGGTAAATACTGAGTTACCAATATACATAACCAGAATTCTCTTACCTATGAAGGTGAGAAGAAAAGGTTAAAGTGTGAGACTCATTTCTGTACATGAGTTGCCTAAAAGGCGGAGTGCTGATAATTAAAGAAGAAAAGCTGGTTGGTACACAAGTAGTAGAACTAACTATGCTTGGTTACTCACAACAAGCACACTTCATTCTGTAATCCTCCCCAAGCATTTGCGAGTGTTAGTTTTGAGACACTTGGACAGCCAAAAACCAGGACATGATCTCACTGATGTATTTGAGCTAATCATTCAACTACACACAAGTTGATCAGCTGCCTATGTACATGAGCCATATACACTGGCTACTGTTGGCAACCATATACTGGATGACTCTACATGCCTTCTTTTTGTAATCCCTAATTCATATTCTTAACATAACTGGGATAAAAGAGACTTTTAATCCCATAATTTATTTAAAACTCAGCAAGCTGTTCAACTGTTATTAGTCAGGGACTGAGAAATAGACCAATTAACCATAAATACAATCAATTTAGCCTTTTCTTCTTAGCCTAAATACTAAAAAAATATCTGATCCAAAAGCTGTGCAAATTAGCCAAGGTTGAAAATCTAGAAATAGGCATGAATTTTTGACTATCCTCTTGAATCTTGTTTTCAGGTGTCCTAGGGTCAGTTCATGAACTGCCAGTATTATAGCTTATAAACCAAGTTTCCTAAGGGATAATATACCTTTGATTTCTTCCCAAGTATTATTTTGAATACTGTGAAGCAAATTGTTACTGAATTCATACCATGGTTAGGATGAAAAAGAAGTCCCACAGCTTATGAATCATGCTGTAAGCACATAAAAATCCATTTGAAATCATGGAGAAAGATGAGTGCTTAGCATATTAGAAAATCAGACATAGAAAGTGCAGTATTATATTTCAGTTTCTGAGAAAAAATATATTTTGCTATTAAAAGACAGTCTGTAATCAAGTTTCAGTGGTTTTCATTGGGGGTTGGGGAACATCTAAGCATTTATTGAATCTGCAGTTGATCGGAACCAAACATTTAAGGTGTTGTACTAAATACATTGGGCATTTGCAATGCATTATTTTAATTTACATATTTTTGTTATAAGTGAAAAACTGAGATGTCTTGACAGGCCTGATGTGCTAGAGAATAGAATAGGGACATTCGTATAAAGCAGCAGGGATTTGCCTGCCTGTTGTACTTTTATGTGAATATTTCTTAAACTCCTATCTGTTCTTGCAAGCTGCCAGGAAAAATTCCACATACACAATGCTGAAAAAAGTCACAGTATATTCTCTTTAAACATCAACAATCTTTTTTGATTGTAGACTTTTAAATATTCTCCTCTTTTTTTTTTTTTTTTTTACTTTTCAGGTCATGATGGCACTTCTGGTTAACATTTTGCTTTTTTATATGGTTTCATACTGGCATTTAACACAGCTTAAGAGCTATGCACTTGTCAAAAGAATAAAAATCTGCAGCACATATGATTTTTTAATAAATGTTGAAGTATTGTCAGCATCAACAGGAAAGGGAGTGACAATGAAGTATAAAACAAAAGTACAACTTTTTTCTTTAGGCCATCTTAATTTAACACAGTCATAAAAATAAAATGACAATATTTTACTTGAAATGAGGAAATATATGACCTAATAGGTGATGGGCCAAAGCAATAATAATTTTAATCACAAAAGACACTTAAACAGCATGAACCCAGACAAATGCATCAGAATCTTTTACTGTGTTACTGGTTAAGCTTTTTAGGTAGATTATTGTAATGAGAGCAGATGGTCTCAGTTTATGCCTTTTGTTCTGCACAATTATTGATGTGGATGCTAATATGAGGCAATAAGTGGGCTATTTTTTGTTTATAATTGACACTAAATGGGTAATATTGAGGAAGCATTATGACTAGCTGACAGATTCAAATCCATGTAGTCCTTACTAAAAATTGTGCAAGTTCAAAATGCTGTAGCCAAATTACCACCATAATTATCCACACACAAAAGAGAAACAGAACAAAGAATCAGTAGGGAGAAAAATCTTTAAAGAGTATTTATAGTCTGCAAAGTAGTATAGACGAGGAACTTTCAGAAAGAGAGAGAGGTGACATTCAAGCATCCATCCCTTTTCATGTACTCATGGTTGTATATGCACCCTGCCATGGGCACATACCCTTCCCACGCAGCTGTTTTGGCTCTCCTATGTACAAATACCTGCTGGGATACACAGAGTCAGACTCTGAGCACCAGTTTCCACCCAGGAAGACCAATTTTTTTGCCCTACTAGGGCCGCAATTTCTTTTTATCTAATAAATAGCGGAATGAAAGCAGTCCAGCCTTGTTAATAGTCAGTTATTTACTCTCTTGTTTTAGAGTTGTTAATGGCGAGCAAATGGGAATCAGGAAGCTTAAAGGTCTTCTGTGCTTGTTAGTTTTTTCAGCACAGTGCACGTTTGCTTGTTTTTGTTGTTTATTTTTCTTTGTTTTTTAAGGCAGTGTTTAATCTGTACAACATTATAATTAGAAGTGAGAATACATTCTTTACAGATATAAGGAATACAGTTTTGGAGGGTTTTAGGACCAGGTTTAAGTAACATCTGTCAGAAATGTCATTGGGAGAGCTGATCCTGCCTGAGGCATGAGAGATGGACAAGATAATCTCTTGATGTTCCTTCCAAGCGCATTTTCTGTGACAATGTAATGTAGTCAGTTTTGACCAAGAAAAAAACCAGTGAATTTAACTTGGTATTTGAAGGTTTTAGTACATAAGTGAAATATGTAATACTTTCTAGATTCATACAAGTTTGGGCTAGTTCAAAATTACTGAGACATAGATGTTAAGCATGCATATACATTTGATACATGCACCTTAATTTTCTCCTTAGCACCAGTTTTAAGATAGTTACAAGATATTAGCTGCTTGAACTGAATCTGTCCTGATTTTAGCAGTCTGCAATGAATAAAAAAGGAGTCTTTTAAGCAAAACTGATTGTGTTCGTATCAGCAGAGGTTTACTATTGCTATTTGCTATATTTTTTCTCATGAATTTTCTTACTGATGAAAGAAATGGTGCTATTCTGCATAATGGAGGTGGGCAATAGAAATTGTAGTAATTTTTAAAATATGCAGATAATCATTAGGACATTTTTTTTCTTCAGAAAAAAAAAAAACAGTGTGCCAATATATTTCAAATTGAGAGAGTCAACGAACTGTCTGAGAATAAAGTCAGCAGCTCGAGTTTTAGCACCAAGATATTGCAAGTTGTTTGGATTCCAAAACCATGCATGTGTTCTAGACACAAAAGTCATTATAATGGCAATATTTTCACATGATCTCTCTGTCATTTTGGAAAATCACTGAACCTGTTTCAATATTCTGTATTTTTTTTAAGGTGGATTTTTAACCTTGTTTACTTTAGACAGAAGTCTTTTTGGAAGAAATTTTCATAACTATGTGACATACATTATTTAATAGCTATATAGAACCTTCTAATTTCAATTTAAAGTGATCTGTACTATAATACATGCTTCTGGTAGGTACTGTGTAACATCACAAAAACACTTCACAGGCTTCTGATATTCAATCTATCTGGCAGCTGGACATATTTAGCCTTCATATTCTGAAGACAACTGTATATTTTACTAATTGTGTAGTTCTAGTATGAAATTATTCCTTAATAACAGTGTGCATTTACGTTTAAAATCTCATCTTAAGCTATTATATACTTCTGTGTTATCCTGTGGGGGTGTAAATAGGTAGAGCTCAGTTGAGTTCACTGGATGTTTGTCAGTGTGCATCTCTTTGGTAGCTGTTTGCTTATTTTGAAAGCAATATGTAATTTAGGAAGATCAAGAATGGAGTTTGTAAATAAATACTATATTTACCTTTTCCCCAGATAACAGCTAAAATATACACAAAACAGGAGAATGTTTATTTGTTATGATGAGACATTACGTTCTTTATTCTAGGGAGAATTCAACTAAAATTGAAACAACTCTGTTTTGTTCTGCTGCATTCAGTTTCTGAACAATGCACCTGTACCATGAAAATTTTACATCAAGGGAGTTGTTATTTGGCTTTGTAGTGAGTGCGTTGTGATTAACCTTGTCCATATCTCGGTCTGTTCTTCCATTGACCCTTGCATGGTAGGGGAAGAAGGTGGGGACAATTCATTGTCTACTGTCACTGATTTTAGTAGGGTCTGTTTGCTTGTACTTGTAATCAGATCTTTATATTTTATTAAATTAAAAATCCCAACTTTTTCATGTCTTAGTTGTTTTTCTTATTTGATTGGACTTTTGATTTTTAGGAGTTTGTGCATGCAAATGTTAAGACAAATTATATTTATGTTAATGATAATGTTAAGATAAATATATTTGGTCAATATGATAGAATTTATTTATAAGTTGAAACTGAACTGTAGGCTAGTGATACAAACATGCCCTTGTATTTCTTGTGCATACTTTTCCTCCCGATTTCAGTCATCCAAGGGCAGAATGACAGAAGGCTTACAGCTTCTCACTTTGAATTTAAAATTTACATATGTAATTTTGATATGTGAACTGAAAATTACATTCATATCTAAGTTTTTGAGATATGCTCCATTCTTTCAAATAATTTCAAATCAATTAAATCATAATAAAATCTGTTTCAAATATTTTTACTTTGCCATGAAGAGGTCATTGGATAATTATTTGTATAGCATTGTATGTCGCCTTCTATCCCAGAAGAGTTTAAATAAAATAATACATTCACTTATAACCAAATAAAATAAAAGGAAAGCTCCTACTCTGACTTGGTTTGTCACAGGCAATATTGGTATTTGTCATAGATTTAAGACTGTAGCTTATAAAAGGAAGCCTTCTGACCCCATTTGAACATAATTTACTTCACATCCAGATCACATTTGTCAGAATTGGCCAGTGAAATATTTACATAGATTATCCAAAAGACAATAAGAACTACCCTGAATGCAATTTCCAGAAAAAAAATCGTTTTGAAGAGGACTGAGTAGATGAAATTATGCTATTAGTTTAACAGTATTAACATAGCAATCTTTGATTATTATTTTTTCTGCAAAATCTCCAGTGGACAGCAGTAAGTAATACTTTGAAAGGAAAGTAACCTCAAATCTGCATCTGAGTTTTTTACTGTTCTAGTCCGCAAGTTGTTCTTACTTTCCAGCTTCTTTCACTTTTGATGGCTTTATAGAAGTGAGTCTTATCAAGTATGTATTTTTAAGCAATGTATATGGATCTTCAACTGCGTTTGTGCTTTTCCAAGAAGGAGTTTGGAGGTGGACAAGCTGGTCATGAGCCAGCAATGTGCCATTATGGTAAATAGGCCAGTAGCATTCTGGGCCATATTAGGATGAATGTTGCCAGTAAGTCAAGGTAGGTGATTCTTTGTCTCTACTCAGCAAGGGTGAGGCTGCATCTGGATTGCTTCATCCTGTTCTGGGCTCCCCAGTACAAGAAAGTTATGTACATACTGGAGCAAGTCAATGAAGGATTGTTAAGGCACTGGGATATCTTTTGCAAGAGAAAAGTTCGAGGGAGCTGGGACTGTTCAGTCTGAAGAAGAGAAGGCTCAAGGGAATCTTATCAGTGTGTATTGGTATTGGAGGCAAAGCTGATGGCAGGGAATGAAGACAAGCGAGTCACTACTTCTCAGTAGTGCCCACTAACAGGACAAGAGACAATGGACATATGAAATTACCTCTAAATATAATAAACCCCTTTTTTACTGTGAGGGTCACCAAACAAGCTGCCCAGAGAGGTTGTGGAGTCTGTATATGTGGAGATATTGAAAACCCAACAGAATACAGCCCTGGACAACTTGCCCTAGCTAGTAGCCTTGTTTGAGCATGTGGCTTGAACTAGATGGTCTCAGGGGAACACTTACAAACTCAGTCTTTCTTTGAACTGATTTCCTACACAGTTGCTGATGTCTTTACATTGCCCTTCAGTCTATCACTACAAGACATTTCCTTGGTAGCAGGGCATCTTTTACTATTTTAGAGGCAAATTTAGCCCTTCATGGTTTGCAACTGTTTCTGCATGTGACAATTCAAATAAAGAGTTGCAGAAACACTTCACAGCACACAAGGATTTCAAAACCAAAAAGTTTCTACCATAAGTAGAAGACAATGTGAAACTGTTCTTGGTTTAAAAAAAAAAAAAAAAAAAAAAAAAAAAAAAAAAAAAAAAAAAAAAAAAAAAAAAAAAAAAAAAAAAAAAAAAAAAAAAAAAAAAAAAAAAAAAAAAAAAAAAAAAAAAAAAAGAAAAAAAGAGCAAGAGAGAAAATCAAAAAGAAAAAGGAACAAAAGTATCTTGGGAACATTTACATTTTTTTGCTTTTATTCATATTTTGATGTAACTATGTTGTATACTTGAGATTAAAATCTGACATACTCTCTATTCAGAAAACGTTGTGGCACTATCCCTAAAGAAACAATTCATTTAGCTTATGCGAAGGAATTTCTAGTAGCTATGTGGTATTCTTTTAAAATGTCATTTTATTTCTCTAATGTTTCTTTGACCAGAGAGAGTTTACAAAGGGGATTTTACAATACCTGATTTGGATGGGACTATTTCAATCTGAGCATTATATGGCTGTTATTTTCATGACAGTAATACACTCAGTTTGCAGACACATTAATTTTCTGTCTAAAACAAAACCAGACAAATCAGTGCTACTACAAAACCCAAACAGCGACTCTATTCCTGCTTGTTGTCTTTTGTGTGCGGAGTCCTAACATATTCCCTACCAGCCTTTAGCACAGACCTGAACAAGCTACATAATTAATGTTAAATTGTAGAAATAGTCTGGCTAAAACAGACATCTCACCTCTAAGATATGTGTCTACCATGAGACCTGGAGTGCTTTTCATCATGCTCTGGCTCCATCTTGACAAGCAGTACTAAAAAGCACACAACATCCATCCTGATTTCCTGTAGAAGCAAATCTGGACTTTTTTGCCAGAGGATACACTGTGTATCCTCTCAGCTGGATGACAAGGGATGAGGATTCCAGGGCTCACCAGAGTATACCTGTCCCAGTCAAAGTATACCTGAGGCAGCCTAATTCCCTTTTCTTTTATCTTTATTTTTTGTTTACTACTCTGAGCATAAACCCAGTTATTTAACAAAACAAGTCAGTCATTACAGTTTGATTTTCAATGGCTGAAAAAGCTGCACTTCGCTTTGGAAAAAAAAAGATTTTTGAATTTGTCTCAGAATTGCATACCTCACACCTCTTTTTGCATTTTATTTGACAAAAATTAAGAAACACAAACCAAAAGTAGTTTTTCTATACTAATATTGAAGACTTCATGAATTAATTAATTTTTTTCTTACATAGTCCGCATTTAATGATTCTGCCACGGATCTAACATGGTGCAGTTTATCTGAAATGCATTAACTCAAAACACAGTCATAAAATATATTCATTTGCTTTTGAGGGGAACTCTGCTGGATCAAAGTCCAAGACACACTAGAACATCTTCAAAGTGAGATATAGATAATATGAATTCCTAATACGTCTGTGACAAATCTTTGTATTTCACTATAAAATCTGGTCACTAAGAGGAATAAAAGAAAACCATCAACCCCAGAGAAATAACACTTCTGCCTTATGAAGGCTTTCTAACCAAACATCAAGCAGCTCTAGATGTGGATCAAAGTGTGTTAAAATCTATTGCCTTTGTGTCTGTTTTATGACATCCTAACACCTTATTCAGGTAACAATCACTATGCTATCAAGACAAATATCTTTGTTTCAGAGATCCCTTCTTTTATTTTTCTAATACAGTTATGAAATAATTAACATTTTGTATGACATTTAAAACTACAAGAAATGTGTGAGTGTGTGCCATGTATTACATCACATGTTTTCTGTTGATTTGAAATCCCCATATAGTTCATGAAGGCCTCTGACCATTATCAGGCAACCTGTGTACTATTAATTTTAGTTATTACCATCAACACCTAGAGAACTGCATGATGAGTCCACTGATGCAGACATGGAGATTTTCTGGAGAGGAAGCAATAGCCATCATTCTTTACAGAAAGGACAGCACTGCACTTCTTTTAGAGCATAGCTCAGACCTAGGTTTGCATGGGGGAGGAAGAGAGCAGTTACAGTGTCCACTTGCCTTTGTTTCTTCCCCTAGAGCTGCAATTTTTCTCATGTTCCTGTCAGTCATCTTTTTCAATGCTGCACGTGTTGCAGGTGTGTACAGTCCCCTGACATACCTAAGCAGGGATTACTAAAGTGGTGTGGCAGAATGCAGACACTTCAGATAACATCTCAAAAGGCATTTGGGTCTAGTGTTCCTGCTGGCCTTTCAGTAGACATGTGATTAACAGCAATTAAAGTAGTTTAATTCCTTCATATACCAAAAAGGGGATCCAAGAAGATAAGTCATAAAAGCCCAAAACTGTTGGAGAAAGAGGGCCCAAAATAGCTTCTCCTCTTCTCTGTACTTTACAGACTTGCCCAAAATGCTCTGTTACCTTAACCCAAATATCAAACCTAGTTCTTTCCTTAGAAACCTGTGGCAACAGTTTCCAGAGATGAGCAGGCCAGCCTAGCAGCCTACCACCACCAAAAGAAGGGATCCTCTTTCCCCCTGACTGACTCTTCGTCACTGCTGTGAACCACATGCTTCCCTGATCTATTTTATATCCCTCCAGTCCTCACCAAACCTATTTCTGAGACTGCTCAACTTGATAACTCAGGGGAAATAAAGAGGGTAATTATGGACTAATTAGATTAATTGCTTTGTGGGATGTCATAGAATCATAGAATGGATAGAGTTGGAAAGGACCTTAAAGATCACCCATTCCCACCCCCTTGCCTTGGACAGGGACTCCTTTCATTAGACCAAGTAACTCAGAGCCACATCCAGCCTGGCTTTGAACACTGCTAAAGGTGGGGAGTCCACAACCTCTCTAAGCAACCTCTTCCAATGCCTCACCTCCCTTATAGCAAAGGATTTATTCCTAATAGCTATCCTAAACTTAACCTCCAGGCCATTTAGTGGGCACTGGGGAGGGTCAGTCTCCAATATCCAGAAGGTGTTGGGGCAGATCAGCATGGAAACGTGGGAGCATGGAAAGCCAAATGAGACTGTGCCTTTCTAAGAACTGTGAGGCTTCAGATGCTCTGAAAACCTCAGCCAAAGTTGCCTCTTCAAATAAGACAGAAAGCAGCAAGAAGAAAGAGAGGGACCAGTTCCAGACTTGTAGATAATTTCTGCAGTTTTTACAGAAAAAGGATCCGCAAGCTCACATCGCTTCCCTCAAACAGATAAAGTGATTAAACAATTAGTAAGTAGATTTTATTACTAACTAATGTAATAATTATTATTTATTAGTAGTTAGAACCAGACCATCTCTTGAAACAGAGCACATATAATATTTACATGAGATTTACATGAGTTAGTATGTGATTAAAAAAAAACCTGTAGTCCTTGCAGCCTGAAAATCAAATTAGATGCTTATAAGACTTTTTTGGTTGATGTAGTTCCCCCACACACACCTAGTCTACCTATTTGCCCTGCCTTGCAAAACAGTTTGCCACAGGCAGAGTGCTAAAAACAAAGTCTATACATTGAAAAATACGCTTAATACATCTCCAATGTGAATAAGAGACTGCAATCAAAGACACATCCTAATGGCATGTGGTACAGTTCTGTCTTTATTCCAAGATCAGGTACAGGTCATTGGTGTAGTTCCCAGCAACAGGGGAAAGGTGTGGCAAATGATGCTATATCACCATTTCATAACAGGATCCCTTGCATCCAGTATTTCACCAAGGTATCATCACACCAAGACAGTCAGAAATGCTTGTGACCTTCATTATTTATAGACTTTAAGTCAGCTTATACTTCGAATGGTGTAAATTGTGTTTCCAGCTCTCTCTCCCCAAGGAAAATTTTTCTGTTTTGCTGGAAAGTTATTACATCAGATTGTTAGAAGTATTTCTTAGACAGTGGTAGTGAACCCTTTATTTAATTTGATTTTGTAGAAATGATTTGTCTTTTAGTGTTTTGCTTGCATTACCAGCCAAACAAAAAGATTTTAAAAACATGTCAGCTTTGATGCAACATTTATGCCAGATGAATGGTGATTTTGAGCAACTGCTAATCAATTACTCTAACTTCTTTTGGATTTCTGGTGCCCAAGGGGTGTTCATATAGTGCCATATAGAAGAAAAAATATTCATAAAACATAGTATTTGATGAAATTTGCAATAATGTGGAGCTTCCAGCTCTTGCATATTAGTGTTTTACTATACCCTCTTTTTTCTTTCCTGTTACTGGTTTGTCTTATTTTATTAGCATAAATTAAATAAAATTTTGAATGAACGTATTTGCAGTAGTTCTCCAGAGCAAACAAAATGAAATCTGCCAATTCATTTTGTAAATAGGCCTTGGTTACAATTTGCACTTACTCCATATTCATACTCATCTAAGAGGCTTTGCAGATGGCAAACTACACACAGATTGTTGAGAAAACTCTGGAATTATCATCTGAAAATATTCCCATAGTCACGCATTCTCACTGATACCTCTGCATATTCATAAGCTTTTGGGAATTTGCACTGAGCACTTAATGCATCTCATCTACCTCTCCTCCTTTGCGCCCCAACCTGTGCAGAGACTGGATTGTCATTCATTTCCATTATTACAAGTACTCTTGTGCCTGAAGAATATGCTTTATCTTCAGCAATCATATGTTGCCACACTAAATACATTGCACAAATATTTATGTAGAGAACGCAAAACCTCCATGAGTATTTCCTTCTTGTCTAAAGATCAAAATTAAACCATTTGAGAAAAACGAACGTGTACATAATTGACACAGCTTGAATGCCTAAGTAAGGTAAATGGCTGTGCTGGAGAGACAAAAACCTTCTCCCTGTAACTGTAATTAGTAATATACTATTGAAAATCAATTATTCAAATGGAAAGCAATAGTCTGAGTAGTTGTAGAAAAATATGGGTGCTCTGAAACCTATTCTGCCCTAATATTTTCACAGATGTCAGTGTCCTAGCTCTCTCTTCTTCCTGTGAGATGCTCATTACATGTAACGTTACTGTTATTTCTGGACACTGAACATCATCACCTAACTAGGTGTGCAAACAGTGTCACACTTATAAAAGATTGTCAGGGAACTACATTATGCATTTTCAATCAATTGTTATCTTCTTATAGTGGGGGAAGGGATAATGTGTATTTGCATGGCAAAAGTTTTATCCCTGGATTATAGTGAAATTTAAGTCTATGCTTGATGAACTTCTCTCTTTTTGAGATTTTTCTCTTAAAGAATCAGACATAATTTTAGAGCACTGAGAAGCAGAAAGTGGCTTATTTTGCAAGAAATTTGACAAATTACAAATTCATCGACTATATTTTTTTTCCCTACCAATGCATGGTTAATTTTGGTGTTTCTGTGAGGTTTGTATCCAATTCCAACTCACACTTTCTCAGTTTGCATCCTCGCTATGGAATTCAGATCACAGACCTTGTTTGTATTTGAGGCCTGGAACTGTCAAGCTCTTAGATGTATGTGAGATTTTATGTAAGTGCCCATTTGCAAGTGGGTTGCTCAAATGTGTAAGCCACCTTTCAATGTAAACAATTTTCAGATGAGGGCCCAAAGAAAGTTTTGTGCACCAGAACCTTATTAATTTGTTTTGTTCTGCTCCAACTTGGTGGACTTCCTGAGCAAGTATTTATTAAGGAAAACATCAACACAGCTGAGCATGAATCTCCTAGAGCGACAAACACATTAGCTTATTCAGCATCTTTACCCTCTTAATTGATGCATCTGAAATACAAAGTTTAAAAATGCCAGTCATGCTTATTTATTATGGACCACCAAAATCCAGCTGCCTAAGAACTTTTCAACAGTCTTTTTTTCAATATCATATTGATTTTGCAATAATCATACAGTTGATGGAACCAAAATAGGGATATTGGAAGATGCATGTCTAACAAATCATGCAATATATTTGCCAATAGGTAACACATCACCAGTCAGCTTTTAGGAAATCTGCAGTGGGATAAAATTTCCTGTGCATAAAGGTTTATCTTGTTTAGGACCAACAAGCAACAGTGCAGTACAAATTAATCTTCACTTCTATCATTTCATCTAATGCCCACTATACAAATAACAGAGGCTAAACATTGGCTCTTCAGATATTATACAGATGCTCAAAGGATAGAAAATGGAAGATTGCAAAGGCTGAAATAGGCAGTTTATCTTCACCATCCAACTTCAGTCATCAAACCATCTGAATTAGGAGCCTAGACTACTCAGTGATGACTCTAGAGAGTGATGTGAAATACTGAGACTCTTCTTTCATTTCCAGGCTCCAGTGCTCTGGAGTGCTCCAGGGGACTGATGGTAGAAGGTGCCCCAGCTCCTCACTTAGGTATCTCTGTTAGATGGGACTGTCAACAGTGTCAACATCATCAGCTGTGATGCAGTAATTTTCTTTTTAGTGCTTAGGTGTATTTTGTGTGCTATATGAACTGGTGAAGAGGAAAAGTAGAATTACAGCTCTGTTCACTTGGAATAATTTGTGTCTTCTGGAGCACTACCCTGCAGCATTCTGCAGCTCTGCATATGTGACTCTGCAGGCTTTGTCTCTCAACTCATTTTAATTCAGTGTCATGAGGAAGAACTTCTTTATAAAAATAATTTTGTTAAATTTTCTTTTATCTTCTTTTTCTTGGTGATTTCTCTTTGCCTGTTCAGTTCACTTCTTCACTTTTAATACTGTTGACACCTATGCTGTGCCGTGCCGTTACTCCTTGAAACAGCTGTACCTAACAAATTAAAAAATACTTCTTCATTTCATTTGACCATAGATATAAAATATTTTTCCTTTTACCTCAGTGTAAATGTACTGATATCTATCTGATGCATTGATTTTTTTTTTATCAGAGCCTCCTCTGATAAAAATGTATACATAATAAATACACATCAGTATAAGTTTTTGTATATTCATTCAGAACATTCTTAACTGTTGCTGGAAAGAGATAATAATTGATTTAAGAGTGAGATCACCAACTGTAGCTGCAGAATATACTTAGTTTTTAGTCACAAACCTTTCAGATATATTTCTTTAAACTTATTCTCCAAGACAAATGTATTTTGATATAATCAAAGAAATATCCTAACATGGAACGGAAGTTTGGTCACTGAAGTGGAAGCCAAATGGTATACAGCTGAAGGACCCTAGACAAAGGGAAACTGAGCTGCTCATATGGCAATATTAGACATCCTCAGGGAAGGCTGAGACCTATTTTGTTGCAATTGCAGACTGTGACAAGTTTTATATTCATATAATAATGCATATGTCTAACAAGATCATCACCCACACTTGCCCCCTTATTCTTGTTTTGTGTATGTGTGTTTGTAAAAGGTTCTGGAGCAAGTATTCTTTGAAAAAATGTTTACATATCTCCTCTACAAGTTCCTTTGGAGACACAAACAGAACTATTTCTCATTTTAATAGAATTAATTGGATTTTTTTATATAACACTGAGAGTCTCTGTCTTCCAATTAGGCTCTCTAGAAAACTGACAGTTCTAAGATAACCTTTAGGTGGTCACTGTAGTAGCTGCTTTAATAATGATAACTTATCTGCTGCAGTTAGAGAAGTGATATTTGTTCTACTTTTTGTATTTTTGACTAATTATTATGGGTTCTGTGCTGAAGCGGGGTAACACAATAATTTGCTGTAGAATACTTGATACTGAATTTTGCCAGTCTTTTGAGAAGGTTGGCGAAAGGATTCGGAAGAAGAATGGGAAGAGCTAGTGATATTTTGGAAAGTGAAAAGAAAAAGAAATGGACTGATACTTAAATGGGTTTCTGGATTGAGTAAATGGAAAGGATGGGAGACATCTGGACAGGGTTCTCTCTCTCTCTCTCTCTCTTTCTCTCTCTCTGTAGCTGCAAACAGTCTGATCTTGGAGTGTAAGTTCATTCCTATCCCGCAATCACACTTTTCCTCTTGCTCCATGAAAAAAAAAAAAAGGACAGAAGTACCAGCCCACTCCACTCAAATTCACATTATCCTGCAGGTGTCTACCTGCACAATTTGGGCTAAAACTGCTTGAGCAAAGATAAAGAGAGATATTAACTTCTGATTTTTTTTTTTAAAGGAGAAAATAAAACAAAAAACAACTTGAATATTTTCTGCTGCTGTCTTAAAGAAATGTGATTTTCAGAGTAAGGGACAATTCTTCCTGCAGGCTCTCTGCTCTGTGTCTTTTCTCATGACAGCAGCTGAGCTTTTCCTCCTGGAAGCAATAAGATGAACCATTGTTATTGCTCTATTGTCCAAGTGGGAAAAATAGATCTCCATACAAGGTATACTCCTCAGTTACGTCCTTTAGCAATCCCTAGTCAATACCCCAGCTACAGCACTCAACAGCTTTGCCATCCCTCACCAGTCCTAGTGCTCTGAAATCACATCTGGATTACACTGCTCTTGTCCTGCAGCCATACAAATGCCAGAGTGGAAAAAGGAATACTTCTAGAAACTTTGTAGGAAGTAATAATTTAAAATGTAGTATTACAGTCACAGGGTTTCAGGAAAGGAGAAAGGTTTTAAGACTAATAGTGCCAGGGAAGGGATTGTGCATAAAGAACATAGAAAAAAAAAACTAAGTATTTAAAAAATATATAACATTTATACTATCACCTTTGAATGCATGTTTGAATTAATAGTAGCCCAGTAAAATACTTTAATCAACAAGCATGACTGGTTTGGGAGGAGTGCTAAGATAAACTTCAATTTATTAAAAATGAGGCATTGTTTTCTGTTTTGTTTTGTTTTGGTTTTGTTTGTTTGTTATTGTGTTTTTGTTTTTGTTTTGTTTTGTTTTTCGTTTTTTTGAGGGATAACACTTTTTCCCAGCACCAACCTATATAGACAGCTTCAGACATACAGTCAACAGAAAGGAAGAAGCTGCTGCCTACCTGTAACTTCTATCACTTTACAACCTTAGCTACTCTTAATAGAATTTATGTTCCTACCAATTAAAAAACATCAAATATCTGAAATGCTTTTGTATAGAAGTATGTGAATTTAAAATTTTTAACAAGCTAAATTATAGCTTTGAAGCAGCTTTCTATCCCTATAGAAATTCATTATTGTGCTTTCCATTTGCTACATGTGTTTATCACAGACAATCATAGTGGAAAAAACCAGAATTTTTCAGAACAAATCTTGTAGATTCAACACACTCTGATCCTTACGATGAAAATAATCACTTTAGTTTGGCAACCTATAGGCTTTTGACATAATTTCCAGTACATGGAACATGAACTTCAGTTTCTGTGGGAAACTGGGCAAAGGTAGAGAGATGGAAAGTATTTTCATCACAGAGCAAGTTCAGATACAAGCCTTGCTGAATTTTCTGATTACTAAGAATATTAATAATGAGAAGAATTTTGTGGTGCTTTTTTCTTTCAGAAATACATCAGTATCTGTGTGAACAGATTTTTTTCTGCTAAAAGTAAATAAAATTACACCTCCTTATTTATTTTCTCTCAGTATTGCCAATGTCCACTTCGCTAACATAGCTCTCTAGCTAGGACTTTTCTGTCCCTGACTGTCCTTTCTCTCAGTTTTAACTTCAGCTGCAGGTGTCCTTCTGCAGAAGTTTGGTAGCTTCTTCTCTCACTTTCACTGAGTGTCCAAGGCTGTTCTCTGGATTCCATCCTTATCTCTGATGCCTCTTGCTGAGCAACTGCACCTGCTTTCTCAGGCCTGATGTCTGCCTGGTATCCAACACATTATATCTCACTGAAGAAAAAATTAAATAATGAAAACTTTGTTGTTGTTTTGTTGTTGGGCGTAAGACCTACTACCTGCTCAAACAATGCCTTTTAAATGTCTATCTGATTGCATGTGTAAACCTTGTCCTCTGATGGAGTTTAAAATCCCAAAGTTGTGGAGGTTTCTCTTCTTGTTTCATTACGCAAATATATACATATATTTGATGAGAATGTGATTAACAGGAAGATGCCAAAGGTCTGCTAGAGAGTAACTGGACAGATAAAACAGTGCAATGGTTACAGAAACACTTTGGCATCTGTTTGAAACCGGTCACTGGTCTCCCCCAGAACATGTGCTTTGCTTGACTTCCCTGATCCTTTCCTTCTGGATGAAACTGAGCAAGCACACGTTCCTCAGGAAGACACAATATTCCTCAACTAGTAATGGCCACTTGGAAAACCAGGTCCAGTTGCAGTAGATATGACGTAAATGTGCAGGGAATGGTTGCAAGCTCCTCCACATGATCTATTTCATTCTGTAGGCGTGTCCCTCTCTGGATTGTGCTGTTATTGCAGCCTTAGTCTCTCTATTTTGCAGTACATGGCCACACAACTAAATCCTTACTGGATTTTTAGAGTCCACCATACTACAATCCCTCAATCCTTATGGGGTTTTTTTGTTGGCAACATGCCTGCCCTCTGAACATGAAAGTACTGTAAACAAGAAGCGTGTGTTTGAATTGTGCTACTAGGAATATTCAGGGCACATAGCTCTGAGGAAATAAGAGTTCTTGTTTACTCAGAGCTCTGAAAATCCTTCTCTCTGAAGGAAATCTCTCATACATACACAGGCAATCTACAGATAATCAGATTTCACTGAATATTGATCTTATGCCAAGGCATTCTGCTTAAAATTTTGTGTGGACATTCACTTCATATAGGAAAATGAATGAAACTACTACTATGCTCTGACTATTTCATATGGGAAACTTGACTGCATAATATTAAGGTTATGCTTCCGTAAAATAGTATAAAACAGCATAAGAACTATTAAATTATTTTACTTAAAATTATATTAAAAACAAACACTCTTAAGCTCTACAGAGAATAGTCACTTCTCAAATTTTTTTTTTTTTGGTAAGTTAGGTCTTGGTTTGTTTATCTTTAATTATCTGTGCTATGACCTGAGATCATTAATTATTTCTCTGCAAAACAAGGTAGACCTCAGTGATTTTTGTCCTGACACAATAAATATACATAAGAATGTGAATTAATACTTAAAAATCTCCATATGAACATTAGCCAAAGCTAGCTATTCCCTATGGGTAATGAAGACTGGGAGGAGTGCTTCCACACATGTGCAATTTTTGAGGTCTTCTTTAAAGTGTTTTTTAGTGGAATTTTTCATCTCACTTTCAAAAGTATAGAAACAGAACCACTTAAATAACTGCTCATTAGTACTCAACTGATCGGATAAGTTGGGAAAATAGTTTCTGATTATCACTGAGCAAATGACAAGCTTTTTTTTTCCTTCCTCTCTCTACATAAATATGTTATTCAGTTTCATGTGAAATATTTCAATCCACATACACAGAAAACAAAGAAACTCCTAAAAATAATAAAAAGGAATTACCTTATTTAATGCAAAAGCCCAATGCACTCACCCAATAAATCAAAAGACCAGTTAAAGATTCCTCAGTTGCTCTAAATGTTATTCAGATTTTCCTAGAAGAAAAGTCCAACTTGCTCTATCAAATATGCTGTGATAAGTTACTCTGGATATCTTATAGTGATGTTCTCTGTCTTCGTATGAATTATTAAAATATATTCTGAAACAAGAACCAGAAAACAGGCAAATGGCTTTGTCAAAGACTACAGGGTCACATACATTTTTATTTTGGCTCAATGAATATCTGAATATTTTATAAGCAGTTTAAAAGCTCCACATACAAAGACTGCAGTTACAAAGTAGAATGTCCATATTCTAATAATAAAATTATTTATACCAAGTGGAGCAATAATCATCAAGAGATTGAGATCCTTTCCCTTCAAAATAAGTTAATATATTTCAATCAGAGCCTTTCTTACATGTAAGAAATACAGACTCAAATACAGTACTTTCACCTGGGCAAAGGGTCCAGTCATAGTAATGGAAAGTAGTTGCTCTTGTTTCCTTGCAAACTAGAATCTATAAATTGATTTCAAACCAATACACTCCAGCAGACTTAAGAGGAAGTCACATTAACTCTGAGCAACTTAAAGGATAACTAAATAGAAAACAGGAAACTACAAAGAGAATGGAAATTATGCTAGTCACTTCAATGGAAGCAAAAATAAACCATCAACTTTTACTACAATAATAAAAAATTTAAAAGTGCTTTCATAACTTTATTCTGCTTTGAATATTATGATTCATCTTTTAATACTTTCCTTTAAAGTCTAGCATATTTTGAAGCACTAAATTCAGGCACTAAGACCATAGAGTGGTACCTAGGTACCCATCTCATTAGAAATAAATTTTCATAAAATGTGCTCTCAGATCACTGAGTATGCAGTAAACCATAATCTTACTTCCATACTGTCTTAGACTGTGTCACATATCAATTTGCTTTCTTCTAGTGAAATCTTTCTTATTATATTGAATTACAACAAATTTTTAGAAGGGATTTGTTTTTAGTGTAAGATTTATTTCTGATAAAACAATAGGTTGACTGACAAGGGCTTCTTAGTGGTTAGCTCTTACAGTAATATGCTTTCTAAATAAGAACTTCTCTCTCACAGTCACTCTATACTTGCAGGGTGAACTGATTTAGTTTAATTTCTAAATTAAACTCTCAAGAATTCTCATATGTTTCTGTACAAGTGTTGAACTGATTTTCCTAATCTCTTGGGGAAGGTCATGGTAATTCCACCTTTCCCAGTATCACTGAGGACTGCCCAGTCCAAAATAGCATTATCAATGTCCTCAGTGCATGTTAACACTTCTAGAAAGTGTTAACATACACTAGGTTAGGATCCACTCTTCACTATAAAAAATATCAATAATATCTACCTATGACTTGATGAAAATATCCTTACTACCTGTCATTAATGTTGTAATCTTCATTGCAGTTAAAATATGCATGAACCTAGAACTGCAAATTAAAAATGCCAATACACGGATGCACATTTTAAAAGCCAACGTTAATCAAAAGTTATTGCTAACACCCTGCTTAAATGTAAAGAAATATGCTAATATTTAATATAAAAAATTTCAAAAGTACAAGAAATTTGTGTACGGAAGTTTTTTGTAGACTTCAGGGTGTTGATAATATTTTTTAAAAGAATCATTTGGGTTTGCCTCCAAGAGCAAGGGCAAACTTCTTGGAAGAACACCCTGCTGATATCTTCAAAATGCCAGTCCAACTTCTGTCTACATTTCTTCCTGTGTCACTGATCTCTTTTCCCATGTCCTCTTAAGGTAATGTGACAGAGCATGGGGAAGAAGGCTGTAAGAAGGGAGGACTTCAAACTACAGAAGTGACATCAGTAGTCTGGAGAAAGCCAGGACAAGGCATATCAAGAGCTGTGAGTGTCTCTCTGATTGACAGGGTATGTGCTTCTGCTGGAAATGACTCTTCCTGGCTTTGGAACCCTCTTTGATCCTACACTACCACTTTTGGCCCTCTGTAGGTAACAGGGCAGGAAAGTGCTGTTGAAGATTCATTCTCCTGTTGAAGATTCGTATTTTTTTAAATAAGAAATACTCCCAATTTGATGGTATGCAACATGCTTTTTTTTTAGTTTTTCAGCTTGTATAATTTATACTAAAAAATGGCCGAGAATTTTTAGATTATCTTGATTTTTAAGATTCTTTATTCATGAATGTGTTTTCAGCTAAGCTATTTATTAGCAAAAGGTTTACTAGTTTAGCCTCATAGCTGTAACACAGACAGTGTTTTCTTTCCTTTAAAAGGCTGAACGTTAAAGGGAAAGAACTGCAGCTGTGTAGTTTACTGATGTAATGTCATAACACTTCCTGTATTACATGATTTATAATGTTGCAGAAAATTGCTTCTCACTCATCTTCCTCAGAAAAAATATAAATTACTGCAACTAAAATGACAGACACTTGTGCTTTTTTCAGAATAAACAAAAGTGATATGCCTACTATGTGCAGCATATGGCACTGGATCAGGGAAAGTAATCAGATTACCTCAGAATGATCAGTGTTTATCTGTCAGCCATTGATTTATAAAAAATATATAAGATAAACAATAGTACAGTTATACCTCCAAAAACCACATGGCTTTGATTCCATGGTAGATATATCTTTATTTGTTAAAGTATACATAAAATATCTACAAATATTACAGATCTTTCTATATTACTTAACAGAAATTCATTGTATTTATGCGAATTACCTAATTTACTCACCCTTCTTATAGTGGTGTATTGACTTTGGCCCCAGGCTTAAGTCTTAGGCACTGCCAGGTCCTGTCCAGTTGTACATAGAATACATTTTGTAACTTTGAAACCTCTAAAATTGTGAGATAATGAAAATATTGACAGAATATTAACTAAAGCATTCTGTTTTCTTCCAGAGGGAGAAATCAAGAATTGGACATCCTTAGGATGGCAGTTATTTTTTCAGTAACAGGAGATCTGTTATAATTAACAGTGGGAAAATAGGGTTTAGTGCCAGTAAATATGCAAAGAATTCATTAAAATATCACACAAAGTATTTGTTCTCCTGGACTGAAAGTTGAGAGGCAAGGGGCAAGAAGAAGTCAAATGGAATGACATGAAATAGCTTGAGCCTGCCTGTCTCTGTGTTGTCATGGCATTCTAAAGCATTTCTGTATGCTAATTTACTTTTTTTTCCTCTGTTCTGATTTTAGCCACTCGTACTTCACAGCTGCATTTGTCTAACTTTTTCTTAATACTTTCAATTTTTAATGTGACATTTCCTTTTGTGAAGGATGTCACATACCTATCATTTGAATACTGCCTAACTTGTAAAGCTGAGACAATGGCTGATACCACCCTGCTGGCCTGGAAAAGTTAGATGTATCAAAAGAGTTATTTCATTCCCATACTCAGGTACCCTTCAGTCTTTCTGAAATGGTTCCTAAGAGTTCAAATAGTTATGGAGAAATGTATGACATCTGTCTAACTGGAATTTTATATTCACAACTATTTTTATTTATTACTTAGCAAGAAGAAATAATAGGAACAACTGCCTTTTAACTTATAATTTAAATTGAATGGAAACCTCCTTAGCAAAATATAACCCTGTTTTCATTAATAACTGCTTATTTTAAATATTTTTTCCATTATTTCTTATGTTTCAGGCATAGAAAAAAACAACAAACAAAACAACAAACCACCTAGTATCATTCTTCGTGTTAAACATTTTTCAAGTACATTATCCAGTTGCAATTCTCCCAGTGTTGGCCCTGCACAGTACTAAGTCTTTTGGACTATGCTTTACTGTACATTTTTAAGGTATCTTTCATTCTGACTGAATGCAAAACCATAATGAACAGTGCTCTTATTGTAGCTTTTTAACCAAACCCATTCTGTGAATCCTGTCTGCAAACAAAAATAGCAAATTCCTATTCTAACAGACTCATTTTAAATTACAATAAGGCAAAAATGACAAACAAAATGAAGTCTTGAAAGATTGCAGTGTTAGCTTTTTGCTTCTATCATACTGCACCAATTCAAAAACAAAACAGCAGTGGATTCTGTAGATATGGTCTTTGATAATTGCATGCATAGTTCACAAAGAAATCAACCTGAAACTTCATAACACAGCACTTTAACAACGTAGGAAAATTAGTGAAGCCTATTCAGTCTACTGCTGAATTGCTGGGCAGCATCACATAATAAAATTAAAGGATGCATAGCAGATTTGTTGTAAAATATTGAAGTTTTAATTAGGTACAGTTTAATTAGGGAGAATATGTTATAAAGACAAATTTTTTAATGAGCTGTAGGCAGTGATGAATTTGCCTTCTAAGTCAATGAACAGGTGATCTCCAGCCTCTATAAGGACACTGGCTTAGGATAGGCATAGGAAAATCTTATGTACGTAATATCAAAAAAAGTTATCAAAAAATTTTTGGTTTTGGTTTGTTTTTTATTTTTTTTTAGTCTCTTAGCAAAGTAAGCAACGAGTAACCCATCCAGGTCCCTCTGCACTATCAGAAACTTCTGGACTACTACTGCTGTTCCAAAATACTGTATAGAAATTCTTGTGCTTTAGGGCATAAGTCAGTCATTACGCCTGAAAACGCAGCTGGTTTCAACAGTTTTGACAGGACTAGCTTTCACTGAAATATGAAATCTTGCCAAAATCAACATGTTTAAAGAGTCAGGTCAATTAATTGGAATTTTGTTTTGAAAGAAAACTGGGAATTAGTTTAACTCTTTTGATATTTTTTGATATTTTTTTTTCCCTGTGTCCATCTTTCTGGGATTTGTGAATTTAAATTCCCTTTTCTTCATCAATTCAAGCCCTTGCCATCGTATTCATGTGTTTTAGGTGGGCATAAGCATAACACAAACAACAAATTATTTTATGTATGCCTATGATGGAAATTCTCTGCATTCTCCTACAAATCATTTGCAACTCTCTTGAAGTGGAAAGAATTGCATCAGAAATATCCTGTCACTGTATAATCCTCTGTCTTGTGTTAGAAAAAGGGACCAGTGGCTTTACTTCTCTGTTTCCTTTATTCCTATTGTGTTAAGTGGGACAAATCAGCAGATTTTTCAATTTGCTTCCAGTTCCCCTCCAGTTAGGACTGAAGTTGTATTGTTTTTACCTTTGATTAATGTTCATAACAATTCATTAGGTATCAGTGTTATAAAATGAAATTTTAAAGACTAGAAAAGATTAAATAACAATCAACAGATCTTCTTCAGGAGATGGTTTTCCCCTCCTTTTCAGCTGTTCCATGCTCTCACTCCCCCACAGTGCCACAGCTTCTTTCTCTCTCTCTTGATTTGGAAAATGGCATAGAAGACGTGCTAAGAAGTTGCAGCACTGTGTTGCCCTGGAGTGCTGGTGGCACAAACTCTTCAGCTGACAGGTAATGAGGGGCAGGAGCAGAAAAAAGGTGTGAGACTCTTCTCACAAGCTCATCAAAGGGGTTTTACATTAAAGAAATCCAAGGCTCCAAAACCCGCCCACAGGATTTATTAAAAGGGTCTTCAGTTCTTTTATACCTCAAGGCCACACATGGGAGAAACTCTACAATGCTTTTTGAGGGTTCAAAATACACTTCTACTGTCTAAAACACACTTTTATTAGCAAACTTTGGAAAATAAGGGAACTTGGTAAAACTTTAAAGCAGGCAATCAACATAAAGCATTTCACAAAGCATTGGCTTAGCAGATTCCAACCCACCCAGGTTTAAGTTACCCAAATAAGAGAAAAAGGAAACCAGGAAAAGACAAAGTAAGGAAAGCAAGAGAGAGAGAGAGAATTATAGCTACTGCCTTAGATCCAGGGTAGATCCAGCTCCAAAAGTCAAGGGTCAGTGGAGACCCAACAAAGCAGTAGATGCATGGTGTTGGTTTTATTTGCTCTGGGCTCCTGTGGTCATGCATTTCAAGGCGGGGGCTTTCAGTCTGCCAGCCATTCTGGGACTGGTAGGGGCTCCTGGGGATGTGATGTAGGGCAGTGTCCCAGCGTGCCAGTGACTGACAGTTGCACTAAAGCCTCTCAAGGCAGCGAGGCTATGGGGGGGGCAGAGCACAAGTCCACCTTGGCAGAACCCAACCTGCCCCCTCACCACACACACAAATTTGTTTTGAGCCAGAAATAACTTTGATAACTTTTTTCAGTCCTTCACAAGAAGAAGCACTGTACCACTGTGTTTTCCTCCTTTTTTTTTCTTTTTTTTCAGCTGTGATTCAACAAACGCATTCAAGTAAGGGGCCAGTTTTCTCCACAAAAAGCTCAAAATTTACCTTGGATTTATCATAAATGAATTTCTGATTAAATTCATTCTGCAAACAGTATTTTATGTCTTCTTTTTAATCTAATCAGGTCTCATCTGTTCTTCTTTTTAAAAAAAATTGAGTTTTTTATGTCCCAAATAGGTTTTATCTTTAAAAAGGCAGCTTTTCTTTTTGATTGCTTATGGACAAGAGAGAGAAAGCCAAATTGAAGTTAGTACTCTAAAAAATCTCTGAAATTGGACAGAAGTTTCATTAGTGCAAGAATATAATCTGGTTTTAAACTTCAGTCAAAGCTATAGGCAATAGCACGATTTCTGAATCAACTTAATAAAAGTAACAAAAAGCTATAAAACCCCCTTAGTTCAAGTTTAGATGTCTTGGCAAGTAACCCATCCTAATCAGTATGGCTTCTTTCTCTTGAAGTAGAAGTATTGGTGGTCAAGCTTCTTTTTATCTGTTGCCAACAACATTTGCAAAATTGTAAGCATTCTGTGTGTATTATTTATTGTGAATCACAGCCAAACTGTGTCTGGTTTACTAAAGCAAATAAAGCAATGGGGAAAAAATACTTTTGTTTTTTCACCTCTTACAGTCAGCCTGTTGAAATGATATTGTAAAAAGGTACATGCAAAGGTAGAGTTATAATATGCAAACAAGTTAGACAAATCTTATTATCTGAGGGTTTTTTCCCACTTTTTTTTGGAAAAAAGTGGTTTTAGCTGTAGACCAAGATATCAGCAAAAATGGACTCATGACTTTCTTGAAAGACCAGTGAATCTTTTGAACCACAAGGCATTGCGTTTGATATGTACAGCAGTACTCTCTTCCCCTTCTTATGAAACATCAGGCATTGAAATTCTTACCCAATAAAAAATAAACAATATCAATTTTCCAAGTCTTCCCAAATCTTTACTTACTGTAAAATCTGTAGTTACCTGCAATTTTTTTGTGTTTTCCTAGAGGATTTTTTATGCTTTTGGTCTAAGAAATTGGTGAACCTGAACATTATGTCCAAGGTCTGAATGGATTTAGAAAATGAACAGTTTTGTTCACAGTGTTAATATCAAACATCTTTTCCATTAATATAACATTGGATAATATGCCAGGAACCTTCCAGCCATGCTTGCATATGACTCTGTGGAAAACAAAAGTGTTTGATGAGACCCGTCCAGGAACAAGAGCTGTTTCAGAAGGATCAAAGTGAGGGTGATACGTACATTGGTCTTCTGCTTAAAGGAATTATTCCTGGTATCACTACCAATTAATGGTATTCATATGTTAAATACAGTACTGAAGAGGTAAATTTGCAATTTCTAATAAAGTCGGGGGTAAGCTTGATGAGTTCATTAGCTGAAGATCTACATAGCTTACTGTCAGTGAGAGGAAAAAACACTAAAACCTTCACTAAGAATATTTCTTTATCTGCAGTAAGTTATATGCTGTGACCATTTAATTTTATTATTGCTAACTACACTAAGCCATTGATTAATGCTATTATAAGCTGACTTTACACTGATTTCATTAAAAGTCTATGTCATGGTTTAATTCCAGCCAGCAGCCAAGCACCACACAGCCACTCTTACTCCTGCACCTGCAGGACTGGGGAGAGAATTGGAAGGGTAAAAGCTAGAAAATTTGTGGGTTGAGATAAAGACAATTTAATAGGAAAACAAAAAATCCAAGCATGAAAGTAAAGCAAAACAAGGAATTAATTCACTGTTTCCCATGGGCAGGCAGGTGTTCAGCTGTCACCAGGAGAGCAGGGGCCCATCATGCACAACAGTCACTTGGGAAGACAAATGCCATAATTCCAAATGTTCCCCCTTCCCCCTTCTTCTCCAAGCTTTATATGCTGAATATGATGTGCATACAGTATAGAATAACCCTTGGTCAGTGAGGTTCATCTGTCCCGGCTGCATATCCTCCCAGCTTCTTATGCACCTCAAGTTTCCTCACCAGTGTGGCAGTACAAAGAGCAGAAAAGGCCTTGGCTCTGCATAAGCACTGCTCAGCAATAACAAAAACATCTTTAGATTATTGTCACTGTGTTCAGCACAAACTCAAAACATAGTCCCATACTAGCCACTGTGCAGAAAATAATTCTACTGTTTGGGATTCCTATGTAAGTGCTCATCTTCAAACTTAGAGACATTCAACTGAGATTCTACAGCCTCATTTCTAAAGCTACCAGACCTTTCAGATCATGTTATGTCTTTATATGGTGCATTCATAGTAACACAAGACATGGTTTGGGGAAAGTGATGTGCAAGCTATCAGAGAAGCTGTAATGTGATAAAAGGGAATTTCTTAAAATTCACGCTGTCTCTATATCTTAATAAATTCCATGTTCAAAACCAATGTATTTTATATTTATGTGATGGACTCAGTCTGGTTATCTGTTCCAGCAGCCACCCAATTTTGTCTCAAGAAGAACTTTGGACACATACGATTCCTTTCACCACTCATCTTTCTGCCAATTCTCTTCAAGAAAGCGTAAGACAGACTTTCACCTAGATGGCAAATGTGATGTGATCTGGGTGAGTCATCAGCCTAAAATGTTAGGGATTAGGATTTTGGGAAACACTGAAGACCATCTCACTCTGTAGTTCAGCTCTAGTCTCATGTTTTAAGTACCTGAACCTGTTTTACATTTTCTGTTAGATTAGTCTTTTAAATGCCAGTAGAGCTGCATGGTGTAGAGAAGCAAGCAGAAATTCTCACTGAGTAGCCTTGCAGTAATTAGCAGGGATTATCAGTGGCAATATTAGCTTGGGTGAAGTGACATGCTGATGCAGGTGGATTGCCTCTGGTGTTTGCCCTTTTGTAGAGACTGGTGCTACTGTACTTCAGAATCCAGAAACAAGAATATTTGAGATTGTTATCCTCTACTTTACTTTGATAGCCACTGCACCCCAATACTTTATCTGTTTATTCTTTCTGTTCTAAGCTCATTTCATGACAGAGTTCTTCATGTGTTGCTAGGACACTGGCATGTTGGAAAAAAGAAGGAGAAATGTCACAGCTGTCTCTTAGTTATACCAAGACCTTTAAGGCAGAATCTGAGTTGCTAGACAGAGATATATTTACTAAATTGGGACCAAGAGGATAAGTTCAAGGTGTTCTAAAATAGAAACTTTGACCCCTTGGAAAGGCAAGCAGCTTTTCAAATGCAAACATCCTCAGTTAGCTGAAAGTGTAAAGGAAACAAGAGAAGGCAGAAATGTCTGAACACTGTTAGGGAGTATTTTATCTGCACATGGAATGAAAGAGCCCCATTCAGGTGCAGAGAGTGAGACAAATTATCTTTCTCAGAATGAAAAGTAGAGAGTATTTGCACCTGATACAGAAAACTCAACACCACAGTAAAGCTGATAGGTTAAATTAGGATGTCTTCTAGGGAAAAAAAAATAAAATCAAAGTTTTATTAGCTCCTCAGTCATTAAAACTCTTTCCTTTCTGGTGCAGCCTTTGGACTAACAATCTTGAGAACACTTTGCTCTCTGTTTCACTGAAAGGTTTTATACAAAAATAGAACTTGTTTACTGCCAAAAAGATGTTTGATTCTAACATCTACCTCTGAAATACACAGCTCACAGATATAGCAGAGGGAGGTGTGTGACAAAAGATGGAAGGTGATTAGAAAGAAAAGATCCACAAATTGTAACATGTCTGTAGACAATAGACATGTCATACACATCAGCAATGGAGATGAAAACACACATATGCACACGAGCACGCCATATTTTATGGGACATAAAGTTAAATCATGTCTAATTCCTGCTGTATGTGGGACAAAGTCCTGGTACTATCAAAGCCAATGGTTGATTTGTTAGTGCTTTGTACGACAGAACTTTTTAAAGGGCTGGAGAGCAATCTTGGTTCTAAAATGAATGATGAAAACTCTGGTCAAGTTCATCTAAAAGACAAAGGGACAGGAAATGTGATTTTCTAATGGTTTATTATCAAACAAAGAATTTTTAAAAAAAGGTCATGATAGAGTTCCTTGAGAATCAAAGATATTTTTATATTAAAATTCACTAAACTGAAATCAGCAGCAGATATGGAATACTTAAAGTGCAAACAATTAAAGTTATATTTTTTTAAGAAATCCTATCAGGAGATCAGAGATATAATCCAATTAAATTTTCATAAAAGTACATAGTGTGAATTGTAACTAGTATAATTTACACAACACATGATCTTTCAAACAAAAGCAATAAAGTTGCTAAATAAACCAATGAATTTCATTAATAAACTGCATTGTAAATTTGTGGAATGCAACAAGTCAATATACTTTATTAGTCAACAAACACCAAAGACCTTTGAAACAATTTATTATGTAAATAATTCTGTATAGCCCCCATAAATGTATTAGCTTATGTTATTTTTCTTTGCATTTTTTGCATTTTCGTGATATCTGAAATGGAATTGTTCATACTATTTTAAAAACAGGGAAAAAAACTCCAGAAAAACAAAGGCTATATTTATTCATTCTGATGTGATTTGAAACATATATACACTTAAAATGTCTGGTTTGTACTTTGGATGTATCCAATTTGCAATAACTCTTTCACATAAAGAGGAAATTAAAGAGCAGATTGCTAAATGGGATAAAAACATGATTTCACTCAGGCTTGCTAATACATCAGGCTGAAAGTCGACACTCTCCCTTACTTAAAATTATTCTAAACAGTGAATGTCAAATATTTTGGACATTATTGAAAATGGCCATCACAGAAAATGTAAAAGGACTCTGAATATATTCAGCATGGCCTTATTGTCTGAATGTGTGAATCTCTACACTGACACAAAATTGCTACCCTGTCAGCACGTGAAAGGATGGATCATTTAATCTCTTTAGTGATGAAGTTTCAAATCCTCAACGCACAAGCTATCAGTCCTTTGAGATGATTATGATGCCTCGAACCTGACAGCTTGTGATGACAGCTTTCACAAATTCTGGAAATCAAATTGTTCCTACATCTAACAGAAGAAGGCAGGTGTGTACATAACAAAAATGGATGAGGTTAAACATGGGGATAGTGTGATCTTTATGTTCAGTGTAATTGTTAAAAGTTATACCAGGGAAAATTATAGGTTTTTGTTTTGAACCTCTTCATGATATACACAGATGAGGGCACCAATAACCCATATGGGTAAAAGGTTTGCCAGGAAAGGAATATCAAGACAAACAGATGGCTGTACCATTGCCATATGGCTCCTTGGAAATTGGACGACACTATGGCATTTTGCCACAAGATAGATCTTGTGTTATTTCTGTGCCAATATTTTAAGCCATGCAGGGAAAGAATACATAACTATCTGCAATTAGCTGTGTTATGTAAATATATAAAAACCTAACTTGTTTATGGGAATTTTGTAGACTGATATGTTTCTGAAATACAGATAGCAACTCACTGGAAAATTATTTGCTTCAGCTCTTCCTTTTTTGTCCTTTTTTCTCAGAAAATGTGTTAAATAAACTAAGTTGCTGTGCTGATGCTGCTTAATTTCACAGTTTATCTCTCTATACAGAACAATTAAATTGTCTCTGAAACACGGTGTTAGCAGTGCTAAAAAAGCAGTGGAAAGCAGAAGTAAATTACAGACCATTCAAAATAAGGTCAGAAATTCTAAAACTCAGCTCAGCTGGGTGTCTGCATAAATAACCAAATTGTTCAGATATGACCTTGTGCCCAAGGTCAAAGGTTTGCTGTTATCATAGAGTGAGTACTTAGTAGGACGTTCTGACGGTTCAAACACTGTTGGCTGACATAGCAGGTGTGTTGCTGCATTTTTATGTATGTTGCATTTAATCAGTTTGGCTCAGACATCCACTTAGTTCTGGTTCAGACTGGCATTGTTTTAAAGAATAAATGAAAGCATAGCATGAGGCACAGAAATGTGGGAGAAAATAATAGGGTTCCATGTCATGGAACTGTAACTTGGCTTCACATGTTATAATATCAATAATAGGACTTTCAAAAAGATGCTTAGGGAAGAGCACATGAGTATAGCTATTACATTATTTGCACACTTAAATCCAAAGCACAACGCTTACATTTTTATTAAGAAATTACACATTCTGGGCAGAGCAGAGAGAAAGCTTGATTTACATGGGTTCTAATGATGCACAGAAAACTTTGCATTAAAGAGTGCCTAATATTCAAAAAAAATTCAGCATGTCTTTAGGGCAAAAAACATGGGAAGAAGACACAGAAATAAATCCAAGTTAATAAAACAAACAAACAAACAAACAAACAAACCAAACCAAACCAAATCAAAACCAACAAAAAGCCCTCCACATCATTCTTCAATGATATTTCCTCCAGCATTTCAGTTAGGAGTTACTCCTTCCAAGCGCTATATTTTACTGTTTGAATTCCCCAGCTCTAGAAGTACTGAAAGCATATAGAAATTTTTCTAGTATTCTTTTAGATAAAATTAGCACTCAACCTGATTCTCTCTCATTTCAAATCTTTGCCCGTAAACCATAAACATAAAATCACATAGAAGGAAAAATAACCAGAAGACAAGTTACACAATTAAAGTGTGAGATGCCAGTGATGATTATTTTTTGTGTAAGGAAATAAATAGAGAGCAGCTAGGGGAAAAAAAACCCAAACCAAAACAAAACCCCCAAACACCAAGAAGTAGAATTATCTTAGAAAAAATTATTGCTGACCTTAAAAGGCCTGAGCGACCTGTACTGACACAAACTGCCTTCAAAGAAGCTTTGGAGAGCCCCTTCAGACAGTTCCTTTCAGAAATCCATGAGGTTTTCAGAGGACCTATTCATACTTCAAAGTTTTGATCACCTGAGCTTATCAGTGGCCACAGAACTGTACAGCCTGCAGTACAGGTCTTTTTTGACTTTTCATTTCCCTGAAGTATTGTAGGCTTCAGGGGAAATTTCAGCCATTGCTTTGAAGCACAGAGATAGTTGAGCTACTGTACAAAGCTCTGTGTGTTTTTTGCACTCAGCAAAATGTTTCTTCATGCATTTGCAATCTTCTTCACTTTAACAGATCTCACATCCCTACCCACATTATATTAGAAAACTGGTTCTACTGCAGAATATTTAGCAGTATGAGCAAGGCACATTAATATTTCACTTCTTTATTGCCAGTCACACTGAGAGACCAAGGCTTTTGACAGAGAAATAGTAAGTTGACCATATCTTTTGGCATGAACAACAACAGGTCTTCAAAACCAGCTTGTTCTCCCACCTAATTGTTATTACTGTGAGTCACTGTTAAATTCCATTTCTATAATATGATATTCAGCTATATTCAGCAGATTTGTTCCACTAGGTTGGCTCAACAACGGCTCTTGGTCACAGTCTTTTAACACTGTGTTCAAGGGAGGAGAAGTAGGAGGGAAAAGAAAGAAGGCAGAAAATGAGAAGAGGATTGAGAAAAGGAGTAAACTTGTAGGGAACTTAATTTAGTTGATTATCATGGTTTTTCTATTCAGTACAATGAGAAGAGTGTGCTCTTAAATGAAAATATCCTAGGCATTATAGAAGTTATTTGTCAAAAACAAGATGCTGCATTTAGTGTCCAATACACAGAGATCGGTAAGAATCTAATTTTAAATTTTCATCAGAATTCTTTCCACTTTAGACCTGGGAGAAAAAAAAAATCCATTATCAAAAGAGTATGTTTACTTTATGGTAATTCGACCTCCCTTTTCCCTACACATTTTCTTTCAAAATGATTTTGTTCAAATGACACATTTACTTGAGATATTTTACTGACAGTGAACTAATAATGTCCTGCTGGAAATGTTTTCACTGGTGTTACTGGTATATTTGAGAGCCATTTGTTCTGTGGTGTTGTCCTTTGCAAACTGGACTTTGGCTGCTCAAAATTCAGATGTTGTTTTACAACTTAATCAGAAAATCAGCTCAAGGATGACCTTACTGAGACAGAAGACTGAATATTGCTTCAATCCCCTATCTGAAGTAACTATTAGACTGGACAAGAGAATAGACATTAATAGCAATCTTAGGGAATAGAAAGGTATTTTTCCTGGGAATAAGTAAATTGAGTTATTTATCATAGCAAAATGAAGGCTAGAAGGAAACAAAATTACTTTCTATAACTATACTGGAAGGAAAGTAAGGGAAAATCTGTTTGGCTAAAGGACAGTGCTAGCACAATAATTGGTTATAAACTGACTGTTGCATGCTTTCTGTCTGGCAGTAAGAGCCGTTGAGTCCTAAAATATATTGCATAGCAAGCTTAGGGAAACTTTTTTCCTGCAAGCTTTAAAGAATAGTCTAGAAAAAAAATTTTGAGCACTGTTTTGAGCACTCAAGATGGGGAAGGACTAGATAACTGGATAATCTCTAAAACTTCCTTCCAGCTTATTTCTATAATATGATATCACACAAGAACAGAGGATTGGACCAAATTTAATGATCAAACTATTGCTTCCAGAACTATGCTTTTCTTGTTAAGACAAATCAAAAACTCCAAGCTACTTTTTAGCTGTCAGAGGACTATACCTTTTGCTAATATCTTTAGCTCTGCTACCCAGAATGGATATTTTCACATAAATTACTAATGGGACACTTTTTTCAGAAAGTTTCTGGCTTCCAAAAGGAATCTAGCTTAGCACCCGGAAGAAAGGGGCAGCCTTTAAAAGTGCATTTCAGAGGGTAAGTTACATTAAAAAATAAAACAAAACAAAACAAAATTAAAAAAAGCTAATCACATGAAATCTTGAAAAAAGACACAAAAAGAAGCTTCAGGAGATTTTGTCCATCTCCAGATAAGGGTCTTTTCACACATTGTTTCAGGACTTTGTAGGACTAAGACTTAATTCTTGGATATCTTGAGTATCTATTTAATGACAATGTATATTCGCTTTAATTTCTAGATGCTATTGTATACATTATTAAGATATATTGCCCTGACAATATGAATTGTATTGTTATAGGATTTTTAAGTTACCTTAATTTTTAATTATGTTCTTCTAACACCATAAACTTAACAAAAACAAAATCTGGCTTCACTACATAGTGATAGATAAAATGGTGATTCTGAAAGAGTGTATGTAGTGCAGTTAACAACCACATGACTATTTCCTTCAAATCAGGAATTAGAAAATTATTCATGGACAAGTGTTATACATTTTGTTGCATAGGAACTTCATATACTCAGATGAATTTTTGTTCTCAACTTCAGGATTCTGCAAGGCTAACCTCCCAAAGCCTTTATCTCCTGCAGTCGACTTTTCTTGGTAAGAGGAGCTAATAATTTCTATAGCACAGAGACAGCTCACTTGAATATTAGGTGTATAATCAACACTAATCATGCAGAAAGAAGGTATTACAGCAATTGAAAATGCTATGTGGGATGTTTTCTATTCATCAATTTCTTCACTCCTCTGGGACAGGGACTTGCTCTCTGTGGCTTAATCTGGGGAAAATGCCTGTAATGCCCTCGCAGCACATAACAAGTTGTGGATAAATTAAATCTTCAATTGCAGCAGCTCTCACTTAGTTAATCCAAAAGCAGCATGAAGATTTTGGGGAAGTAGAAACCTTTTCTATTGATGCCTAAGGACAGAGTGTTAAAATACCTAGGGTTTTCAAATACAGTATGCTGTATATTTTTTTTTGTTTGGTTTTCAGCTTAGGCTGTAAAACTCTCTGGATATTTAAAGGAAACTTATTTTCATGCATTTGGTGGTTTTGAGTGCTTTTTTTCCCCCTTCTGAAAAATGTTTAAAAATTAGTTAAGCATCTGTTTTCTTCTTTGAAACAACTTTTGTTTTTAAGCAGCTGTTTAGCCCATGATAATAGTCTTCCTCCTGGGAAAGCAGTTCATCTTTGTTGCCAGTTTCCAATACCTTTAAGATGGGTTGTCTGAAATCACTAAATGAATAACTTCTGCTTAGTTTTCTACTACATAGTCGTGCCTGTGTGACTGTTTCTTACTCTCTAGCATAAAGGCACAATGTTTCTTGTTATGTTATTAAGCTGTTAAGCCCTTTTTAGAGCTCTACCACTGACTGACCTATTGCTTGGAGGTGGTAGAAGGTATGAGATATGAATGGAGTGGCAAAAGTAATTTTGTTTTCTTTTTTTTTTTCCTCTTCTCCTGTACATATACCTTCTTCATTGTTTCTTTTGTTCTTCTAGGAAAAGAAAGGTGATGTTATATTATTAAATACAAGAGAATTCAGGAGGCTAGTTTTCCTCAGCTATTACTAAAGAATGAGATGAAGAGACTCTCAAAGTCTTTTCAGTCAAACAAGAACTTTGCCAGAGCCAGAAAGAAAACACTGTAATGAAGGAAGCACTAATTAATGAGATTACAGTGCTCTTACTGCTTTTGTATTACTTCGTTTTTTGTTTTGGTGAAAATTATATTTTTTTATAAGCAGCTTTAACAATTCCTAATGAGGACAAATCACTCAACCCAGCCTTCAGATTCTGCTTTATTACTACTCTGTAATGTAATCTGCAGGTTCTGGAAAAATGTTTTGTCTCTCACTTTTTCAGCAAAATGCCATTTATGGGAACAAATCTTTTAGCTCAAAGATTTAGGAATATGCCAAAACCTTCCTTCTACTGCAAGACAGCAAATAGCAACAAGTTAAGTGTCTTATGTAAAGCCTAAGAGATCTGTTCCTTATGTTATTTTTTTGGTTAAGACACCTTAGGAGCTGCAAAGCACTGCCTGCTACCCCAATAGTTTTGACAAAAAATAATCAAAGACCTGGAGCTCTACATCAGCTCTATAATTTACAGCAGTTGTTTGTTAGGGGTTTTTTTGTTTTGTGTTTGTTGTTGTTGCTTTATTAAACCAGTATCAGTTTATTGATTATCTCTATTTTGGTATATCTGTCTAGGGTGTCTCCCCACAAAGATTACTTTAGCAACAGTTACAGAAGAGAGAGAAAACTGCAACTTGGGAATGAAAATGTGTAACCATCTTCTAGAATGTTGTGAAAGAACACTATGCAGAGCTGCAATCCTAGGTTCAAGGTTCAACTCTCTTTCATAACGTCTTCCATTTCTTTATTTCCCCCACTGCAAAAATTGTCTGTCTTGAGTCATTAATATTCTCTGGTTTTGCAATCTTAATTTCATTTTTATATGACAAATCACAATGTTGCATCATAGGAAATATAAGCAATAAGATCATAAGAAAAATGGATATCACATGCATTAAAGTCAAGACTTTTTTTCTATGACATTCCAGAGGTTATTTACAGGTGAATCCTAATTGCAAAAGATGTTTGTCTAATTTGCATCTTCTCTCACTAACTTTTTTTCAGTTATGCAGCCATAGTGATTAAGACTTTGTGGATGAGAGCTTCCGAAGTGTTCAGAGTTAGCTTTCTCCAGTTCACAGAAAACCAGTATGTAACAATCCAATCTCCTAACTCAGACTCCCTGCTCCATAACACTTTGCAAGGTCCTGAAGTTGTCCTACAGTCCCACTTAGATGAAGGCATGTGAGAACTAAGCTTCACTCTCTGTGTTCAGAAAGTTGGGTTTTATTCAGCACTTGGAAAGCATTTCTATATCTACACTGAATTTTCAAGTACACTTGTAAACCACTTTAAAAGGACAGAGTTTGTCACAAAATTGCTAAAAAGTCAGCCTTAGCTTCCTTGACTAAAGTGAAGCTGATATGCTTTTGAAAGGTCACAGGCAGTAGAACAAACCTTAGTTGACACGTACTCTGGGAAGCCATCTGGTTGTGGAATTGCTGAAAAGTTCATATTCTATTATCACATGCCATAAGGCTGTTATCAGAAGTTAGTTAGGTCTTTTTGTACTCTTTTTGGTGACTTTTGGTGAGTGGGTTAATCCTAAAAGAATTGGTAAACCTAACTTATAATTCCTTTAGTTACCTCCTGATTAGAAAAGAAATATTAAAGCTCGGAACTTGACAACGGAGATCTGGAAGACATAGATTTTATTTCTGGCTTTTTCATATTCTTAATTAATGTAAATCATAGTTATTTTTAGTCATTCTTACTGTAGCAATATTAAAGCAATATTTAAGGGCCAGTTTAAAGCAAGCCTCCAGTTCAAAGCAAGTGCTGAGCAGTACTCAAAGCACATATCAGTAGGTGTTCCTTTCTCAAACTTCAATGTGTAGAGAAAGGAAATGGGAGCTGACACACAGAGGGAACCACAGGGAGGCAATAAACATTATTTTAGTATTTTTTTCATACCTCCTTCTTTATTGATTTATTTCAGAGACAATAAACACAGAAAAAAAAAAGGAAAGTAAACAGAGTAACAGGGCAAGGACAGAGTGCAAAATGGAATTAACCAGGTATGAAAAGGCTGTGAGGAGAATAAATGA
Organism: Empidonax traillii; assembly: GCF_003031625.1. Classification (NCBI taxonomy): domain Eukaryota; kingdom Metazoa; phylum Chordata; class Aves; order Passeriformes; family Tyrannidae; genus Empidonax; species Empidonax traillii. Next base: position 120,744 of record NW_020956144.1, on the reverse strand, counting down.
CTGGAGCAACTAGTGAGACAGCAAGTCAGCTAAAACTACAGATTCGGTGAATGTTCAGGTGACCATGCCTTGACTGATTCTGTGCCTATGGCCAGGTATTTTTTCCTTCTTCTGTGTGATTTTGAGGAACAGCTGCAACTGTAAGTGGTTATAATTTGTTGAAAACTATGGATAGGAGAAACCCTTTCATTTCCTTCTCATGACATTTTTGGCTCTTCTTGTTTGGAGTTCTTCCTAATAACCAGAATCACTTCCATCTTTACAATGCTAACCCTGAGACTGAACATAAAATGGCTCATCAAAACCCAATCTAAATACAGAAGTGTTTATTAGGAAGACAAGTGGGAAAGGTAAACAACAAGAATCTTGAACATCCTGCTTGATTTCAATATAATCTATTTCAGCAATGACTGGTGCTTTCAAAAATGTTAAGTTAGCAGCAATATTACAAAGGTGTGAACTAGAGAGGGTTTTTAAGTCTGTTTATTTTGTCAGCATGATTTCTTCTCTAAGGTGCTTCTAGGTATAAATCACTATATAAAATATGCTGTCTATATGTATTCATGTATCCTGTATGCAAAATGCATATGAAATGGCAAGAAGTAATAAAAGTAAACATGACAAGCCTCCATTGTGCATTTATCCCTTAGGCCTTGTGACTTCTGGAATATCAGTCAAAGCTGTACAAAAAGGACATATGACTGCTGATATTATCTCTACTGCTATTCCTTTTATCACTGCTGCTGTCAGTCTATAACCAGGGTTACTAGGGTACTGCCTAGCAAAATTACACTTGTAGAGCTGAAGTGGTTCCTCTCATGGGGAAGAAAGGGTAGGTATCTAGCAACTCTCATGAACAAAAATTATTAAAACAGTTTCTGACTTTCTCCTAGAAAATGTCATCCACTAAAGTCAATTCATATTTATAATAACAGAGGAAATGGAGTTTTGACACTCCCAAAGTCAGTAAACATTGTGGAAAAGCTTCTTAAATATTATAGCTTTTTTCTGCCACCACCTATGGGTCGAGTAATGGCTCATCTGTCTGGTTATCAGATACTTTCTTTTAAATTATTATGCCATGCTTGTTATTTCATCACATTACTTGTTTACTTTAGGTGGTCTGCTTACCATATGAACTCACATATTCCACATATGTATGACATTTATGGGACAATTATAATGAAAAATAATAATTTTTGCTCATCATGTTACTTCACAAAGAGGGAGAGATGCAATAGTCAGTGCGCAGTATTTCAGCTTGCAAGAGATTGTGCCATTCTGCTAGCTATATTCTCTTCTTTTAAATATGAAAGAGTGCCTGTCTATTGCAGACAGTAGAAAAGTGACTTCTGTTTTGTATTCCTGTTTAAATGTTGCATGTAAGGCAATGATTCGCTATATTTTCTTCTACAGATAAATTGTATGTGTTGTTTTAAATAGCCTTGAATAAATTATTCTGGTGGAGATGGATATTCTTTTGCATGTAAAAATAACTACTTATAGCATACTATTGTTTGTTATTCATGTATTGGTTGTTAAAGACATTTTGGAATATTGAGATGTTCCCCTGTGAAATGTAATAAATTGTGGACTGGAAATCTATGAGACCTGAGCATTTTAATTAGTTTCCCAAAGAAGAATAAGCATAATGTCACACGTGGTTGCTGAATCTGCAGTGAGCTCCCCACAGCTGGAAAACTGCAGCAGCAATTTTTGCAGCCAGCTGAGGTTTGACTCACTTGTTTCACCTGGGATGTGTAGAGAAACTTCCTGATTTTTCATGAACTCGCAGTAGTGAAAATGTTAGCGGCATTAAAATGCAAAAGTACTGTGCATTTTTGACCGTTTACCCTTGGAAAAAAGAATCTTTCTTCTCACTGTAAAATCTGGCAAAATTTAAGGTGGACACTCTGAAATGGTTAAAAAATGTAGTTGAAGAGAAATGAGGGATTTTTCTCACTTTCAAATGACATTAAGAATCTTCCTCTGTGATTATCTGTGGGAGCTTAGAGCTTAAATATGTAGATCAGACATTTGATATGCTGTTGATGTGTTGCATCTATGGTACAATTATTTGCAATAACTTGGGAGGCAAAACAATGCAATTTTCTTGTTTATCATAATTTCTTTATTTTACTTTGTGCTTTGCCTGCAAGAAACCATTTGGTTTAATTGCAAACACCGGGTCAGACACTCCTGTAAAAGCAGCACAGATGTAATGTGGGTTTCATCTGAAAGGTACGACTGTAATTTGACATATGCTGTAATCAGACATAAGCTGCATCAACTTCTTGGGTGCAGGGTAGCCATTAAAAACTCCAGTTAGGGCGTAAGGAAGTCTTTTATATAACTTATGACATTTACAGAATGCATTTGATAAAACCAAAAGAGAGTCTCCCTACTGGGTTTGCATGTATCTGCTCCTTCCTACAGTCCAAAGTCCAGAGCTTCAGAATAATCAACCTTCAACTCAGTCTTTGAGTTGGTTTTTTTTTTCTACTGAAATTAGAATAATATACATCTAAATAACTTCAATTTTCTTCAGATTTAAGGTTGAATGATAAAACATCTCAACTTCTCTGGACTTCTAGAAAATTTCCCATTTGGAGTCTGTTGCCACAGTTCCCAGGTTTATTCCATAGTCTTATTTTAGGACTCTAATGTAGCCATGGCTCGTTGCCAAAACCTCTGGCTTTTACATGCAAGTTTCCTCTTAGGTGAATTGGGACATCCCCTGACCTGTCACTTTCCCTCTTGGTCTCCCAGGATGGAGGAAATGTTCCAGGGATTCATTCACAAATAGTTAAGTATTCTTTTCCGGACTGGCTAAATTTTTGTCCGACCAATCTTTTAGAGAAGAGTAAGAAAACTTACTTCTTATTGTAGTGTTAAAGAAGCCCATTTTAAAATTCGCTTGGTATAAGAGGGAATCCAGGTTTAATCACATTTTTTAAAGTACGGAATTCAGCATAGTAGATAGATCCCTGAAGTCTTTTAGACTAGATGTGGTTTGTAGACAACTTTTTCTTATGTAATTACACTATTTTGAATCAATCACAACAATTTTCAAAAAACATTTTAAAAGAAGAAAAATAGCAATACATTCTGTTGCCCCTTTCATGGACTCTGCTAATCCTTATAAGCAACTGTGTTTTTTTTAAGTATTCCTGTGTGGTGCTCCTATTTTGAAAATAGTCACACAAAACCTGTGCAATCTACTTCCACCAGACCAGAGTATTTTGCTACAGATACACAAAGTTTGAAAAAACACAGTCTACTTAAAAACAGTTGATGTGTGGAAACCAAGATAGAATTTTATTTTTATGAAGGTTTTATTCTCTGTAAATGTCAAGAAATGCTGTGAGAGTAAGGGAATTTTTCAACCACTTTGTAGCTTTTCTCACAGTTTGTTACTTTCCTTTCAAGACAAGTTTGTTTGTATCTCACAATTAGTACCTTTTCTCTTCATTAAAATAATTTCATAGATGCTTCTCAAAATAAAGTATGCATCATGTTCCACTCTCCTGGGAAAGAATAAAAACTCTTTTTTAACTCAAACATATTTCAGTCTCCTCCCACTACTGAGATGTCTATCACCCAGGCAAAAGAAACTCTGAAAGTCAAAGTTCATCTTTTTCTTTAACCATATGTTTGACTGAAAAAGGCTGATATCAATAAAAACATCATTTTAGGTAGACCTGGAGACTTGAGAAGTAAATTTGCATGCTTGAGGTACTCATGATAGAAATGCCTTCTTTTTATATATTTTTCTTTGGAGACAAGATAATTTACATATGAAACCTGGTCTGCAGCTCTGTCCTCACTGGTCACTTTTGTTTGAGCATCTTTGCTCAAACTGTATGGATTTTATATAGTAGGCAACAAGTATATACTAATACACCCTATCGATATTTAAGACTAATGTTGTAACAATAAAAGTATGAATATGCTCCTCACCAGCTCAACAGGCATTTGGCAAGCCTGGGTAGGCAGTCACTGGTCAATTGCAGATGCATCACCTGTACTTTACTAAGTTTTTTGACAAAAGTTCATCTGAATACCTACAAAGGAGAACAGAGAGACGATATCTGGGATGAGGAGCCCTCAAATAAACCCTCATCCTCCTCCTCCCAAGCCAATCACAGGAGCCATCAGTCCATCAAAGCCTCATCCTCACGAACTCAGAGGAGCACTGGGGCACAAGGGCATTCAGCAAAGCAAACAAAGGGCTCAGAGGAAGTGATGTCCTGTCCAGGCCCTACCATGGCTGTCCTAGAGCCCACTTGTGAAACACATCAAAGGGAACCAACACAGGGGAGCCACCTTTTGTTCAGAGGAGGCACCAGTGCCTAGGGCTGTAAGACATGTTATGAGGTGCAGAGGAAAAGCATTTCAGGATTTCACCATAATTCTTATGGATATCTTCAGAGGAGGGATCTTAAGTGATTTGTGAAGCAATAAGTGTGAGAAAGTAGAGACATAAGGGAATAAAGAGACCTGTTCATGTGTAACCACTTCTCTGGTTGGTTATCACTCCCTGCCCCAAGCCTAGTCAGTACAGTCTCCCTTATATATTAAATTTCTTTCTAAGTCTCTCCCATAGGAGAGATCACAGGAGTAACTGGCTATCAGGGAACCAGCATAGTCCTGGACAGCTGTTGGTGACACAGTGAGATCTGGAGTCTCTAGAGATGAAACCCAGTGGTGCATGTTTGTGTGTCTAAGGGGAAGAGCACAAAGGGGCTTTCTACAAAGGGTGTTGTGTGTGTGTGAGTGGAAACATCAATGCCAGGAACTGGAGCGGTGCTACAGACTCAGAGGTTTGTATGTCCCAGTGACAGTAATGGGTAGGAAGTGGCCCTATCCAGCATTTTGCATTTTGCTCTAAAACCAGTTGGACCTCAGAATGTTCTGATCTTTTATTTCAGTGAGGAGCTGTCTCCCAAATCTGATCATGTGTTGCAGGTTTTCATATTTTTCATAATGCTTTGAATTCCTATTAGCAATTTCAAAAACTAAGTTCTCTTTTCACTTTTGTCTTACATAGCTTTGACTTTGTGTACTTGGACAACTCAGTAACAGTTTTGTCCGTTAGAGCTGACTCAAAAGTCATACAGTTGTGCTTCACAAAGCACAAACTTGCAGACAGCTGAACCCTTGAGCTCTGAGCTGCATATCCAGATTTTGTTTACAGCAATTTTCACTGGTTTTTTTTTTAGGTTTTACTCCATGCTGTTTAGGGCAAAGATGTATTTATGTACTTTTCCAGCTCTTATAGCTTATTGTCCTAAAATATCACCTATGCCCACTAATTCAACCTCTACCTTCCACTAATCTCTAATATGGTCATTCTTTAGATTTTAGAAATAATATAGAGGTAAAATATTTTCATTATAGATAATGCAAAACCACTTCACTTTTCATGTGCCAATTAGGGCTGCACAAGTGTTGAAATATATGTTGGGGGATGCATACATTTGCTGTTTAAAAACTGGAGAGAGTATAGAGAAAGATAAAATTGCATACAAAAAAAACCCCATCCAAAACAAAACACACTTTTTCTACAGAGGGAACTCTAAAAGCTGCACACACAGTTTGAGCATTAGTGATTAGATAGTACTTTCAAGCCTATTTGTTTTGAAAAATCTGTCCTTCCTACACAGAACCCTTCAGGATGCAATGTAAATTGAACTGCAGGGCACTGTATAGCAAATATAGAGTCATTATCTCTTAGTTGATTCTGTTTTGTGCCTCATAACTTTTCAGAGGTACGTATGAAGCTCCTTTCATGAAAGCTATTACTTTGTCTCCATGATACCTGTTGATATGAGATGATGAAATAAGGATGATTATTCATCCCAGCAGGCACCTGCTTTGACCTTGTTGTGTGTAGTTTATCACAAACATTGCTGTGTGGTATTTCAAGTTGAAAATTAGGCAGATGCAAGAACATAACATATGCCACTGGGCCATTTTATGTCTTCTGGCAGTACACATGAGAAGTTTATAATGCCACAAAAGCAACATTATACAGATGATACAGCAAATTTAAACTAAGCCCACTGCTAAAAATGGTCCACATGAAAATGGGACCTAACTACTTACTTTCTCAGTTGGGCAGCAGAAATTTTGCAGACACCACATGCAAAAAATCTGTAGAAGATAAAACAGACAAAGGTTAAATATATTTTTTTTAATAAATCCAAGATACATTTATTAACATTAATGTACACTTACAGTTTATATTATCTTCCAAATATGCATTTCTGTAATTTGAGGAGAAATAACGACTGAAGAATGTAAGCACCTTCATATTGAGAATATTTCCCTTTTCTATATTAAAGGCACAAAAAAGTCAAAAGGTACAAGAAAAGGTATAACTATAGGAAATACCGCTTTAAATATAAATATTTTTTAAATAAAACATTATCTCCAGACTAATGCAGGAAAATATGTCCTAAGGATATCACCCATCAAAAAAAATCAGACACATTAAAAAACCTTCCTTTTTTTTTGCTAGAATTTTTTGACGGCACTTTTATAAAACAACCATTTACTGCCCTAATTTGTAAATTTTGACCCTGCTCTTTAGAACAGTTAAGCAGATTCAACAGAGGAAACAAAGGCAACAGGACTGGCAAAATGAAAGACTCATAAATTCTGTTTTGCTTCAAAAATTAGCTTTATTTCACAAGACCACTCAAATCCTGAACTGTGAGCCCATGGATGAAATTTTTGCCTTTTTTTTTTCTTTTTGTCACTAATTGATCATTTCAGTGAAAGTATGATATTGTGTCCATCAAAGTCAATGCTTATTATGAATCTGGGTAAGGCTCCAGTTTCACATATGTAACAGACCTCATATATCAAGTTTCCTAAAACTCTGTTTTACCTTAAAAAAATAGGAGATAACTGAAAGAATGAGATTTGGGGGTTTATTTAGTACTTAGGGAAAGGGAAGTTGTAAGTTAAAACTGCTTCATCCATGTTTGAGTTGCATGAGAATAAAAGCTAGTCGTATTTAAATTGAGCCAATTGTTTCAAAAAGTTGATTTAGATAATTCAGCTTAAAAATAATTTTAAACTCCATGCTTTACACTGTTGATAAAAGCTGTAGAGTTGACTCAAACAAAGTCACTAAATCCACACAGGGAGATGCAATCCTGTTGAATACCACAGTTTGTTGGGATTCCGTTTTTTCCACAAAAGAAAATGCTTCTTGCTAAAGTAAATTATGATACATTTTATGTGACACATGTTAGGAAGAGATAATTTGTATTTGATCGTTTTCTATTTTCTATTTCTGTGTCACTTCTGTGCTAGAAGTGACAACACAATGGAACTAAGCTAGTGTGAAAGAATTAGAAAGTGCAATACTCAGTGAAGAAAAGTGAAATTGAATTATTTCCACTAGCTTTAATAGAAATTATGTCAGGGTGCAAAAGTCAGCTTTTAATGTCATCCTGCTAGGAGATAGGAAAGGAGAAGATATATACTAACAGTATTTGTGTCTAAATTAGATTTCACTTTTTAAAAAATAACACTGAAAAGAAGGGTGCATTTCTACATCTTTAGACAACTGAATTTCCTACAAAATGGACCACTATTATTCCAAGTCTAAAGCATATGGAAATCACATAAAAGGTGTAAATTAATTGAAAGGTGTAAGTGTTTATATGAATGTCTAAAAGTGTTATTGGTTACATAAACAGAGAAAATTGCTTTAATATAAGATTTTTATCCTGACATTTAGTTGATTAACATATTCAGAAGTGACTAAAAAATACTATAATAAGCCTTTGAGATTCCCTTTAGCAAATATTTTTTCCAACTAGACAAACATCTGAGTAATAGGAAACCATGTTTACATTCATTGCAAGGCATCCACATAAATCATAGAGCCCTGAAAAGTATTCACAAGTGTTTGCTAAAGTGCAACAAAAAAATAAAACTTAGGTTTGAATTAACTTAAAAATGTTAAATGCTCCTTGCCTCCCTGATTAGCAGAACAGAGGTTATGCTTTAATGCTTTCCACCCCTTCCAACACCAGTCTATAATTTTAAGTAGTACATATGGATTGCATGAATAAAAACTTTGCACTTTAAAACTGCAATGTAAGCTATTTAGGATTACACATCTTATTGACTGTCAATGATGCTCTTCTTAGATAAATCATGTACATGTGAAATCTCATCCCAGATCCTGAGATTGACTTTAAGCTGTACGTGGAGGTCTATAAATACCTTGTCTTCAAATTAATTTGAAATTTTTTTAAGTGCACATGAAAATAGGGTAGTTTTATTAAACCTAGTATCCTCTTGCCAAGGTTAACTATTCACTTCTCTACAGTCTTGCTGCATAGAAACTGGAGAGAGAGGTCACTTTTAAAGGACAACTCATCCTCTCCTAAAATATGTTTCTGAAACAGTAAGATCAAATCCTGTTCCTATTTACTTCTAATACATGCCACAAAGAGTACTGTGGGCTCCTGGTTTGATACTGGTCTGATTCCAGTTGAAGTGCTAACCCTGTGTGGCATTGTATCATATAACAAACCCTTAGACCTGCTGCAGTTTCCATTGAATTAAAGAGAGGCTTAATAGACACTTAAAATGAAAAGCACTGGATAGCTGTATCTTTTACACTTACTCATGCTGTGGAAAATCCTACCTTCTTAACAATCAACATTAATAGTAATTTACTTGTTTACAAAAAAGACTCTTTGCTAATCCAATGTTTATCATTTAACTTACTCTGAAGAATAGTTTTGTTTGAAGTATTTATTTTCCAGACTTTCCACAGGTATTTATATTCCCAAATATTTTCTTAACTGAAAAGAAAAAATATCAAAGAGATGTCTACATACCTTGACCAGATTACTAGCAAAAATCCAGTTAAAGGAGAAGAGTACAATAGTAAGACAGGATGGGAGGTTATAGTCACATCTTAGTAGGTGTCATTACTTAACACGTTTATTCATTGGACAATATACTGGAATAATGCATCCTGCTTGTAGAAAAAAAAAAAAGATGGATTTGGAGAGAGAATAAAGCTTAAATCTTCTATAAATATTTCCATCAGCTCCTGCCTTTTATTTTCACACCTCATACTTCCTTATTCCATGAAAAATGTCATCGTTTCCAAGGTAAGTAAATAAAAACAAAAGGCAGCAGATCTAGTCACTGATGAAAGTATCTATATTATGAAAGCAATTTTTTTAATCACTATATAAACGACAATAGAAATCTTTCATTCCAAGAAAAGTATAGATAGAAATAGTGATAATCTTATACATCAACCTGTGATAGCAAAGGCTGAATTTCTAGTTATAAGTGGAGAATATATTGTGGAATGTTTTAAACAAAAAAACTAACTAGCAATAGTTGCACTGTGAATTCAGTAAGCAAGAACACTGTGTGAACATTTTATTAATGTTGCCAGAATAATCAAAAAACGCAGATGGCTTTTCCCCACGACTAGTGCACAGGACAATAATGCAGAAGAGAAGTAAATATGTGAAAGATTGTGCATCATGTCTTATTCTTTTCTTGAGGAAATATTTTAGTTCCTCTCTAGAGGATATAACACTTAAAATAATAAGATATAAAAAGAAAACAGTTTAACTGTAGAAAAATATTGTGGTCAAGAAAGGTATGCCTTTTTACATCAGCCTGTGATCTACCCCAATACTTTTTTGTTGAACACAAAGCTGCTTTAGTGAGCAGGGTATCTGAAACAAGTTTTTATCTTTTTAAGGAGCTGATATATAACCCATTTAAGTCACCCTCCCTTTCGCTCTTCATTGTCCACATAAATTTTAAGTATTCTTTACCTGGAAATACCTCGTCACATTACACCAAAAAAAATAGGAAAATATTTGGAAAAGTAGTAACCTTTATTTTAGAGACTGCTTTTATGTGCATTCACGCATGCTCTGTATTCCCAGATGGTTCAAACCAAATATCTTAAACGTTAGAGTTAGTGTGAGGAAAACAGAGCCACAATGGATACCAGGAAAAGTGAGGCGGTTTTAATTCAGAGATGTGTCCCAACATTTAAGTGCTCTTCTTTGACCTACACATCTAGGCTCTGCTTTCACAATGTGCACAAGCATATTATTAAATCAGGCTTTATTCAAAGGACAGTTCACAGCCCCTATACTATTGTAATAGCTTGTTCTTATGTCACACTCGAGCCCTAATCCCTGACTGTCCAAAATAGTAGTATGTCTGTATAAGGATTAGCATGCATGAAGTGTCTCTCTTTCTGAGAAAACATGAACTTGGGGTAAGAGAAAAAAAGTGAAAACTAACTTTCTTTTATTTCCTTCCTTTTAGGATGTGTAGAACATACACAAGTAAGTCAGTGCTGGATCAAATTGCTTCAGCCCTTGTTTCTTCCAACAGTAATCTAACTGTCTTGGCAGCCCTCCATATCTCCATATTGCACCCTTATTTGCCCTCAAAGTCATGCTGCAAAACAAAGCACTTTTCTTAATGTCTTCTAATTTTTTAGAACTGCTTATTCCACCATGTCTCCATCTGATGGTGAGCTCTGAATTATCTGGCTCTTTCTCTTGCTGGCATGTAAAATGAGTTTGTGAGCTCATTTTTCTAAATGATTCTATTCCCACTTGACCCTAACACTGCTTTATTTTGGAATTTTGGAGAATTCTGAGACAAGAAAAAACCCAAACAAACAAACAAAACCCTCCTACCTTCTGAAGAACCTATAGTTCTTTTGAAGAACCTAGTGTTGTTTTATGGATTCCTAAGCATAGAACAGGAATTTGGAAAAATCCTGTCTAAAATAAAATAAATTCCCCAAAATTAGTGCCCTTCCCTTCTTTTTGCATTCTATTAAGCTGTAGTTCAACACAGTACTTCCGTGTAAGCCACAAGTACTATTGCACACAATTCTTACCAACTTTGCCCTCAGAGAATTCTGATTACAGTAGTTGAAGGAGAACGTCTTTTTCTATAACTCTCCCAAACACCTTAGAACTAAAACCTCAAACTCCTTGGAGCACTGTCTCCTGTTAATCTCAAGGTCCCTCTGAAAGTGCTCCTAAGTCTTGTAATGCCTTGCAGGTGTGAGAGACGTGACAGCTTAGGTTCATACCAGTTGTTTCACACCTTTCTCTTTATTCTGAAGTTTGTGTATTACCATGTGCCGCCTATTGGCAGCCTTGTCACTTTTCAGAACATTTAGCCATTTCTCAGAATGTTGTAAATCCTTGAGATATCTCTCAGTGTGAGCTATCAGTGTAGGAAGAGATACAACAAAGAAAGATCACACTAGTGCCTGATTTCACCTCCTGATCCAACAAGAGAAGTGCAAATGTGATAGGACATGAAAAATAGTAAATTGATCTCTCCTTTGACTACACTTCCTTAAATTTCAATAAGTATCAATACCTTTTCACTATTCATTTCACAAATGAACTTTCTGGAATTTTTTTCTGCAAAGTAAAGCAGAGGATTTTATTTTCAGAGGACAAAGCTACAACAGGGCAACAAACAAAACCTTTTTGTTTTGACAGAGAAAGGTTAAGATGACCCAGCAACAAACAACAAATAGAAAATGGAAGAAAATGAGAAGTGCAAAAATTTTATGAACTTCTGTAGATGATTTGAGATGCCAGTGTAAGAGATGTATGAGTAAAACTATTTCCATAAGATTATGACCGGGTTTGGAAAATTGAATCCTGCAAAACTGTCAAGACAGAATTCTGTTCTGAAGTTTAAGTGAGACAATGAACAGTATAATGTGATTTACCCTAACTTTGAGCACAAGAATTCTTCTTTTAGGTACCAACAAAAGAAGACAGCAAATAAAATTGTTTGAAAATGTTAATGTAATGACAGTTTAAGCAATGAATCAGTGAAATTATTTTAATGTTACTCTATCGTATAAGACCACGTGAAAAGGTTTTTTTGACATTTTAATAAGTTCATCCATTAAGAACTATTCCAAGACTAGATCCATGTTTCCAAAACTTTGGGAAGTGAGATGTCCAAGGACAGAAGAAAAAAGACAGACATGGGTCAAAAAAGGGGAGTAGAAAAAGAATTAACAAACCCCATTACCTAGGTCTATGAACAGGGCGCTATCTTGTATTAACGTGTGGTAATCAGTTTAGTACCATTTTTTTCCAGCATGAAGATTATTTAAAGACAGGGAAGTAAAGGAAAAATAAGCAAAGGGCTGTCCAGACTTAAATTCACTTAAAGTATGCACTACAGCAAAAGCACACATCCTATTAATAACTGTCCTTTTGTCAGTGAAAACTCTGTATATATAATTCATCTACTGTCATATATGATGAAGAAAATAATACAAATATGCAAAAATCAGAATTTTCAGAGATGAAAAAGAATATAAAAATCCATTTGGTCTCAAAAAAATCAGCTAAAAAAGAAAACTTCAAGCCTATATTTCTTTAAATCAAGCCATAGATTTTGTATTCAATAATACTGATTTATGTGTCCTATTTGATGACTAGCAGAAACTCTTTGCCACAAGTTGTTACACTGCAGGAGGGGCATTCTGTTTTTTCTCTATTAAGCAAGAAAATATTTACAAAACAATAATCAAATCAATATACATCACAGCCTCAAAATCACTTACAATTCAGACAAGTTTGAAAAACTGGTGCTCTAGACATCATACATTCATCTAATAAATCACATATAGGCTGCCAAGTAACTAGAAAGCCATCTATATAACAAAGATGAATAATGACCTGCACAGAGTTTATAAAAACGTTCTTAGGAATGTCCTTAAATAAAAGTCATTGCAAACATAAATGAAGTGTATATAAAACAACTCTGAGAGCACACTGCTGAATGTAACCATGAATGATACACTGATGGTGGTGAAAATGAACATGAAATACTAGAGAAAAACCCTGACGAAAGAATATATTTCCTGTATGTCTCAATACTGCGGGAAAACACATACCCAGGGTTGCTTCCTAAATTGACTTCAGCTCAATACTGTACCTGTTATGAAACTTTGTGTCTCGTCTTTGTTTACATAGATGATAACCTGAATGGTAAGTCCTTTTGATAGGAATGTCTAGCCCTCTCAACAGGAGAGAGAAATAAAAGGAGAATGTGTATTTTCTGTGAATCTAAAGATTCACTTTTGCTTTCACTTATGTCAGTGTTAGTCTTGACATCTCTGCTGCCTTTGGAAGAGTTAATTGGTAGGATGTTACTGGAATAAAGAACAAAAAATAAATTGTTAAAAAAATTGTATCAGAGAGGAAAACACTTTAAAGGAGGTAATAACAGGAAGAATTCAAGAGAGTTGCTAATCAGTAAGATACCCTAGAATGCAAAGAGAGATGGAAATTGAAAACAAGCATATCTGTAGCATGGTCAGATTTGTACTGGTTTCCCATATTTCTCCTTTTATAATTTACAATCCTATGAATTTCTTATTCATTCCTATCTGAATCACAAAAAGGTGTTGTTTGAATCTCACAGTTGATATTTATTAACTATATTGAAAATTTATTGAATATCACACTGGACACATTTAAGACATGCTTTTAAAATGTCAGGGTGAAAAATATTTTAGGACAGTATACTTTAATAATAACTTGTATCATGAGTAATGAAATGTGAGGTGATCAGAGTAAGAGTGACCTAGAGAAACAAATAGAAAAACAAAAAAACAAAGGCTAATGAATCAACCTGACACTCAAAAGCCTTTACAAGACTGAAATAATGAGAATAGTTGATCTGTGTCCCATCAGAACTATGACAATCTGCTTCATATCTGAAGGGGTAAGAAAAAGATGAGATGCATACTGAAGATAAGAAGTTCTCTATCTTATTATATTTATTTTCCTGAGGTTCAGTTCTATACCAGGTCCCGAAATCACCATTTTACTTTCTTCCCATCATAAAACATTGCTTCCTAAATTTCAAAAAGCTATTTTTCATTGTAAAAGGCAATATGTGTGTTGTTATTCCTCTGAGTAGGTTCATTTTTATAACTTTTACCTTCTCAGTGACCACTGAATTTCTATATCTGTATCTGTCCATAAAATGATATCTGTATCACCATAAAGTGATAGAACATTTCTTGGAATTCTATGTTAGTTGAGCTTTGTGATATAGCAGATCAAGGAAGGAAACATGGATTTTAGTATCATCATGTCTTATGTCTCACTCAAAGATTACATTTTTCTATGTTTGGATATCTAGCTTTTTTCTTTATTTATCTTCTACCATGAATAAAAGTACTTTCTGAGAAAACAAATTATTCCTCCTATCTAAGAAAAATATATTAGTTTTTGATCTTGTTTCCAATAACAGTACTAAGGTATAAAAGGATATTTTTTATGTATCAGAAAAGATATCCTGTTTTTTGTTTCAGTACTCAGATTTATTTTATTCTAGTTCAAGGCACTTACAGTGAGAGTATAAAGTGGAAAAAGAATAATATTTTCTACTGTCTGATTATAGTTGAAGCTATACCCACTTTTTTATCTTTGTGTGAGTTGCATGTAGTAATATGTCTGATACTACAATAAACAGACGCAGAACAGATGATTTTGACATGAGTAGTGACAAAACCAAGTCACAGCTAAAAGCTGGGTTCAGCAGTGCCTGTTTAAACCACATGTTTCAATACCACTTTCAAGTGATATAAATTTTCCTTTCTGTCTACCTACAGTACCAATAAGACCAGCTTAAAAAAAAGAAATGCAGAATTGCCATATCACAGAGTTGGAATTTCCACTGATATTATTCCTACAGAGATAAATATGAAAGGTGGAAGAGATCTAGTTAAGTTTCTACCTACAGTATAAGGAAGGCCATATTAACTTCTCTGTCTAGGAACTAGAATTGTAAATTTCATCCTTTACTGATATCTCAAATTCTTTGTCATATCTTCCATATAAAATTCTAATTGCTGCAGCACAGATGTAAAATATATTTTGTAAGAAAAGTTTTTCAATATTTCTAGCTTGTATGCTGGCAAGTATTACCTTGTAACCTATTAATAACTATGGAAAAAAGATTTTGCCTTGTGTGGAAAAATTAACAGCTTGTTGATACAGCTCACTTCTTCACAAGGTGACTGATGATTTTTTCAGAATCTATGAATGTATGCATATGTACTTCACAATCAAATACTATAATTTCTTCCCCTTCTCAGGCTTGTAGGAAGATAACTCACTAATTATTTTTTTTATTAGCTGTTATTTGTTGTGTTCTGTAATCTAAAATTGAAATAATGTAGTTCAGTAAAAAAATGCTACATTTGTACACCCAAAGAGTTGACAAAGATAGGTGTCTTCCTTCAAGAAGTTTTGTTGCTATTAGGAGAAATCAATTATTTATATCAAGTTTACTACCAGCTCTATTTATGACAAAAGCATGCATTAGGGTCTTTTTTTTTCTGTTTAGTAGAAGCAAAAAGATCTCAAAAAATTACTTAATCTCACTTCATTTCTGTTTTCTAGAAGTCCCATTTCAGTGCTTCCTCTCAGGACTTAATCATGACTCCTTCTCTAGACCTGCTTTCATCTCTTACCATATGTCCCTTTTAATAGGCATATCCTTCTATTTACTACTGATCTGTCATACACGCAAAATCCTAGCTGCTTCCTTCTCTGCTTTAAAAGATATTTGTTCCGTGCTTGAAACACAGTATCTGGAACACCTGATGGCATTAATGAAGACAGTGATGGATTTTGGATCAAATATTTTCTTGGTAGTAGCCAACCACTAGCTCTTAATGTATTCCACAATAAGCTGCCTTTTAATAGCAAAGATTTTCAAATAAGCCTTCTAATCTGTGCATAAGATTTACAGAGCTGCTGCCTTTTGATGTTCAAAAAACATTTGCATGATGGACATATCTTGTTATCCATGTGGCTTTAATTTCTGAAATAGTGGAGTTCTGTTCAAATGTTCATCACATCTCGTGAGGTAGCACACTCCTATGCTTATTTCAGAGATGGGGAAGTGAAAAAGGGAAACCTGAAGTCTAGAAGATATCTTCTAATTCAGGCATATAAAATTGTTTTAGGAAGCTAGTTGCCTATGAATGAGTCATCTCAACATATTTCCTGTAACAGCTAGCATCTATTTAGGTATCTTAAAGATCTAGGATGCATGGTTCTTGTGCAGGAGAACTTGAAATTGCAGGTGTTTATCCCACTAAGCATCCAGCTGTTGGTCTCAATGCGCATCTCACTCTCCCTCTGCTCCCCACCCTGCCCCCGTTATTTCTCTCTCTCTTCCATATACACACACACAGAGGATTATTTCTCTCACCCACAAATGCCTACTTGCCTTTGAATTAGTTTACAAGCTTGTAGGTTTTCCAGCAAAAAAATCCAAAATTTATTTGTAATCTTTCTTTTCTTGTTAACTTGTAAACTCTCAGCAAGGTGCTTTTGGGAAGATATATCATTGCTCATATACAAGGATTTTCTAGAGATGTTAGATGCTCATTATCTTATGAATTCTTTTTAAATTGCTGTATGTATACAAGAAGCAGATTTCACCCTTTCCCCTGTATCCATTTCATCCTTCCCATACCTAGGCATTGTAATTCTTCTGCAGTATTATTCCATTGCATATGCAACGTTACATGACATTAGTTTTGTAGCAAAAGTTTCTATCATTATTCAGAATGCAGAAGAAACTTTAAGTCTTTGATGCGTTACAGCTCACATCACATCCTATCACTTTGAGCCACACAAAGCTGTACACTGACAGAATCAGACATAACAAGACACAATGCATCAAATCTCTTTAGTCTTATACTCAAGATGCAAAGACAAATGCTATCACAGAGGCTTGTAAGGCTGCTTTATAAAACTCATCACCAGAAAACTGCATCTTGCAGTAGTGCTACACTTCAAGTGCTTCAGTTGAGCACTAATACGATGTTTGATAGCATAATGGCAGTACAAACTTACTGATGTGGTGAAATGAACTGTTGCTAAACATAAAAAGGCAACACACAAAATAAATCTAGTGGCACAAGGTTTCTGTAAGGAGCAACATCAGTGAAATACAGTATTTTCCTCACACCTTACCTTCCTCCTGATTTTTCTGTTTACATCCCTGTTAACTAGCATTCCATTTAGAGTACATGTTTTTTCACAGCACTCCCTGAGCTAGGCACATCCAAGATCACACCATCTGTTCACATTTGAAAACTGTGTAGAAGAGTATGATTCTTGCTCGCCAAAAGTTTCAGGCTCCTTCCTAAGGATCTTTCAGTCCTGAAATCTGTCCCTCCCATTATCCACTAGGAAAACATTATAGCACTTTACCAGGATTAATTTGCCCCACTGGAGCACTTTCAAGGCTTAGAAAGATGAAAAACAGCATTTAGTAAGTGGGCATTTTGATAGGGTACACAAGTCAGCAATGTGCATGATCTGCAATAGTACAATTAGTACTACTAAAAATAGTGTAATAGTATAAATAATTGTATTATATAAATAGTCCAGTTAAAGGACAGGATTTTTGCATAATTCTTTAAGGATGGTTTACTATCTGACTTTTTATTGGTAATAATATTCAGATTAACAGTGATCCACATACAGTAAATCCTGGTGAAATATTACTGTATTTTGCAAAGCTACTGTGAAATGGTACATATAAGTGCTAAGCATGAAATAGGTATTTTCTCTAGGACATGATATGTAAGTTGCACCATCTTAAAACATCATTCAAAATCGTTATGTACAAATGTTTCTTCATAAGAATGGAAATTTTATGGTAGTTGAACAGTTCATTTGACCAAGGAAAGCAAGCGCCAAAACTGAATTATGAATTACATTGGAGGGTTTCTCTTTCAAAACAAAAAAGTAAAGAATCAAATAGGAGAGCAGTTAGGAAGATGTCATGATGATGCTGTATACTTGAAATGAAGGAAGTAGCTTTCTAGATTTGAATTGTCATCGCTTCATTTACCTGTATTTCCTTACATGGTGATATAAAACATAGAAAGGAAAAATATCCAACTTTAATTAGCAATTAACTGGTTAGCAAAAAGCATTAAAATGCAACTATCTCAGTTCTAAGACCTTCCAAAAATAGAATATTAGTTTAATTTCAAACTTGTTTATCACAATACATAAAATTAAAGAACTAGTTGGGAAAAAAGGTGTCTTGATTCTCCAAGAACAAAAAAAAAATCGAGCTTTGCTTGTATCAAACTGATGTAGTGAAACCCACATAAAGTGGCTTTCTCTGTTTGTCTTGGCATGGTTAATGTCATGTTTTAACATTAAAAAGTCAATCGTCTGAGTTTTGTGTAAGCATCTATTGTGCAAGTGCTAAAAGATAAGGATTTGTCTTTCACTCAAGTTTTAGAATTGGGCTTCTCTTCTTAAAATATAACAATGCAAGTAAAAAGTAAACACTTCTACCTTTTGTAGAATGCTGATTGAAAAGAGGACCCTTGAAATTGCTTTCAGCTAAAAGCAAGTTCAAAAATTGTATATTGATTCAAAAGCCCACAACAGCAGCTGAAAACAAGAGTCTTAGAAAGATGTGGCACTTTTAAGAACTAAGCTTTATTCTTTGTCATCTTCTCCAATTGTACTTTTTACAGGGCCCTTTCTGCATGAATAAAAAATCTCTCTTCAAAGCTTTAATTCCTTGTATATTTCTACTGTCTTCTCATAAATAAAAACTAAGGGGAAAAAAAAAGAAAAAGCTTAGATGATTCTCAGTAGTCTGTTCATTCCTGGCACTTTGGGAAATAGAGACCATGGAAGAGCAGAGGCAGTGGTTGGACACAAATATCTCGTTAGGCAGGTTAAAAGAATCTTGTTTATGCAGCAGTGTGTCCACTCAGAATGAGGATTAGTGAAAAACTGACATCTTTGATAATGACATTTTCACTCAAAAGTAAGGGATTATGGAAGTATTTATAGTCCAGAATGGGATTAAGGAGATTCAAGAGAGGAAAAATAAACCTTTGCAGTAGCCCTGCAGTGCTGCAAAGATCCTGTGGTTTAAGTACTCAGCATGAAGCTATCCTTCTGTAAACAAAAATGACACCTGAACCCAGAATCTGGAGTCATATCCCAATGTAACAGGAGGAGTACACAACAAAAGACAGGGACATGTATTTTTATGTCTATATGCTTTTTTCTGTGCTTACATGAATTACCTTTAGTATCTTTATAATATTAAATGCAGTAAATTTCTGTGTGATCTCAAAAGTACAATATACAACAGCATAATAGTTAAATGAAAGCATTTTGTTAAAATTATCAGAAACAATAAAGAAATTAGGAACTTGAGTCCTCACTGAAAATAAATTATAGAAATGCCTCTAAACTTCCCATGATCTTAGAGGCAAAACTTCCAAACTTTGGAATGTACCTTAAAGTTTTTGGACAAGTTCATGAATTACTCGTTCAGGGACCAATATCCATGCATGCCCACAATTAGCAAGTCACAGAATTCTTATGGAAATGTGGAGTTTCTGAAATCTTATAATGTCACTTCTTAATAAATATATCCTTTCTAAAACAATGCATGCAAGGAGACGTAAATAAGGACTGCTCAGTAAAGAAAGTAATTTGGAGGAAAGAAGAAGTTTTTCAGTTTTGAAGCAATTAAGAAAATTCATTTTACTTGTTTCTAAGTCAAACCAACAACAACAAGAAGAAACTACACCCCTCTCAGAAGTTTCAAAGTTATAAAATCACAAAAGAGCAAAAATTCTGAATGACCTATGAAAATCTCAGAATCTTTTAAAGTGTTTTTTATTTACTGATTAGAGTCATTCAATAGCTGAAATCCTCTTTAAGATTGAAGTGATTTAGATCAACCAAATTGCCTTTTAGTGATATATTTCTTAAACACTGAATTATGCTTTCCTTTCCACAAATCGCAGGATTCCAACTTTAAAAGTGAGACAATCATTCTTAACTTAATTATTTGATAAGATTGGAAATAAATTATTATTATGAATCTCAAAGAAATCTCTATTTCTTTACATATTAAAAAGAATCTTTTTACTGTACCTGTGGAAGGAAAGAAGTGGCAGGCTAACAAACTACAACATATCTTCAGTAATGAGGAAAATCCATTTCCCATATCCTTTATGATTGAGTCACTTCTCCATAAATTCTGTTGGACTTCTTTTCCACTCTCTCTAGCTCATGAAGCCAGCTTTTTCTGACCTAGAAAGGAAATAGACAAGAGAAGGGCTAATTATCGTTGTTCCTTAAGTTAGTACATAAGTTTTGATATTCCTCAGAGATCAGTATCTCACAATCTTTTCCTCTCTCACCATAATGCCTGCTGACTAGTTCCAGTGCTAGCTTAGTCCTTGCTGCATGGGGGACTTTACCAAAAGGCAAGCAACTGCTGGCACCAGCTATACAGTCAAATGAAGGTAAAGGTGGAAATAAGAGTAAATAAGGGCTGGAGAACATGAAAGAAGCTTCAAAGCCCATATAATATACGTGAACAAATGAAAAAGCACTTATCTTTATGAATAGCACAGGTCAATAACTGCTGCTGAAATACTTTTGTTTCTGTCTGTGGCAATGACTTTCAGAAATGGGCTAAAATTTGTTTTTCCAGTTTAAGAAACATCACAGAACAGTCAGATGATTATAGACTAAGTAGCAAAGAGGGTTATTTCTCCGTGCGTTTATTTGATTTTTTTTATTTGCCAACTCATAACTCTCTGAAAATTCCAAACAGATCTTGTTGTCTTTGTCAAAAAAGAAAGAGCTGTTGTTTAGGTACAGGTCTATCAGTTCTTGTAATAAGTAGCAATTTGTCAAGAAGAGTGTCATTTGTGAACACTTGTGTGAGATTATTGCTACAGAATTACAGACATGTGCAACATATTGTCATCAGTAACTTCATTCAAAAGAGACCATCAAATGGCATTGTCATGTTTATTGTTAACTTGAGAGAAATTTCAAGCAAGTTGAAAGCCGAAAAGTTCTGCTTTATTTTTAGAAACTTTTAAAGGTTCAACTTCCTGTTTCTTAGATATTAGCAGGCCTTACAAAAAGACTTTCCATTATCAATGCAAGGCTTGGTGTGTTTACAGACAGAATGTGTCCTATGATCACACAGAAGGGTGCATTACACCTAAAGAAACACAGGAGTTGCACAAACAAAGGAACTTAACCCCAAGAAAGAAGATGTTTTTATGACTTCCATCCCACTACATTAGGAGGCAGAATTGAAAGTCAAATGATATCTGTATGGGTCATGGACTCAGCAATATGGATTTTTTTGTTGTGATGGCTTTCCCTTTGTCAGTCAATCCTGGGTACCTAGTAGTGAAGTAATGAAGAAAAGTAAGGAAAGGGCATATCACTCCTTTTCCTACTACACCTTTATTTTTTGATCTGTGAAATTTTTAAAAAAATTTGTGAAGAATGAAGAAGTTGGTTTATTTTGCTTTTTTCATAAAAGAGGAGTAATGTGCGTGCCTTGAAAAAAGTAATAAGAAAAATGATACTTTGCTTTTAAATTCTGTGTATAAAAGGCCACCAAGTCCATCTACATTTTAAACTTGTAACAAATGTTTAAACTACTTCCAAAGGCTGTAATTTACTCTTTTAATTATATTTAATAATGTTTTTAGTCAAGTTTCTGTTGTGGAAACACATAAATTCCAAAACAACGCATCATTTTGTTTATCATGCTAACAGGAGCATAGTGTAATACTGCAAGTCTGACTTCTCAAATACAGACAGGGTCCCTGGACTATGAGGGTTTATTTAATATAAGAGATGAAGATAGCAAAAATGCTCTTCATTTTTATGTCTGTACATCAGGACTGCTGAATGCCACCTCTGTCTGACCTGTAGGGTCCAAAAGCAGTGAAAATGACCTTTGGCAGCTTAAAAATATATGAATACACTGATTACCTCCTTTAATTTAAATAGAAAATATATATTTTGTTTCTTATCAAACTTAATGTTTTCTGTTAACTGATAGAGCTTCTTCTTACATTTCCTGGAAGTAAAAAACCAAAACATTTCATTTATGTTTCCCTTATATTTCTATCTCTTTAAGAAGCAATTCTAATCCAACAACTAAAAATAATGTTTGTAGGTAATTTGCTAGTTTACTTTTGAAGTCAGTTTTAAGTAATCTTGGGAATTTGTTAAGGTTCCATTAAAATTATTGCAAACTCTGATTTGGACAAGATTTTTTTCAAAAAGCCTTAAAATATGTGTGTTAATAAACTGTGTTTAGAAGGTTCATAAACATTATTATAACTCTTCAGATAAATGTTGTACCATTAAAATTTCAAGAAGTTAAATATATATTTTAAAAACCTTTAATTATTTTTTAAAAAAACTTTTTAAGGAGTAGAGGTTCGACAACAAAAAAATGTGCCAAGTAAGAGACATGCTAAAAATGAGCATTACTGTTAGTTCACTCAAAACTTATAGTATAGAGGAAGCAGTGGACACTCATCTGGTTTTTTCCAAGGTTTATCTACTTTTCCTGTCTGAAAATTATTTGAGTACTTTGTCTGTTCACTTCTGATTTTTTTACCTCCTGCAGCCTGATTGGCACCTCATATAGCTGAAGATATCTGGAAATTCTCGACAAGTAACAACTGAGAACCAGCACTTCAAATCTGCAGTATGGATAAAGTTACATTTACTATGCATATGGCACAAAAACAATCCTGACATATCTTTTAAATATTATATATTTTGGATGAGTCATATTCTGGGCATTTGCAGTTCAATGGCAGAGAAGAAACAGAGAAAAGGAAAATCAGGAAAGCTTTGACTTTTACCTCACATGGGCTGGTTAACCTTTCTGTTCGTACCTTCTGTTAATCCCATACATGATTTTGCTGACTTTATGGTGATGACTAACTTTCAGTGTTTGTGGGATGATTGGCTAATTTTCCAGTTTTCTAATTTCCTCATTACCTTCCCTGATGCTATCTCTCTCACTGTTGAATTCCATCCATCTTATAAATAACTGACATAATTCTCTGATTCCTCTTGCACTGATTCAAACTTTACACTTTGTTATAAATAAACAGATTCATTTCCTTTTGGCATTCAGTCTTTTGTCACTCTGAAATTCTCTAATGGTTTTAATTCAGTTTTTTTACATGTATATGAAATTTTAAGCCAGGGAGCAACTTTTCTTAAGTTAGCCTTTATTTTCAGGCTCATCCAGCCCTGTGTTTACGTATATTTGAATGAGAGAAATCATTAAGTGGTATGAACATGAAAATATTTTGTCTTACTGTTCTCTGCTATACCTTACAAGGTAATCAAACCTGCATTTTAGCTTCTAGACAAATAAAGACTCTATAACATGACCAGTTCTATTGCAGTTATTCAGGTATTGCTTTTGGGGTTTTTTGTTTTGTTTTGTTTTGTTTTCATTTTAGCTTATAGAAGAATGACTGGTGTAAGTCTCTTATCCTGTAGACTGGATTCAAAGATTTTTAAAAAAATGGGAGAAGGGGAATATAGCAAGAAGGAAATACAATCTGGAATATGAGAAACAGATAGACAGAAATAAGAGGAAAATTAAGAAACATGTAACTTTGTGAAATCACAAATCAGGAAGAAAACTGTAACCTACTTCTTTTAATATCATGCATGATGCCATGTGCTGCAGTAACCCATAGGAATTAGTAGGCTAAAAGACACTTGTCAGATTTCATGCAAATGATAGAAATGAAGAAAGGGAAAGGATTTCAAGTTAATTGGCACTGGACCATGAATATCTCAAGTGCATTACAGTTGGGCTCATAGCTATAAAGGTGAATGTATGAGCAGAGTAACTTTAGGGATAATGACACATTCATAAAGATGTCAACCTACTTTCTAACAAGTGCTTCCTTACTTCGCTGGGAATATCAGCACTGATTTCAAATGGTACTGGGATTAGCCCATGTTATTTAGCTGTTACTACAAAGATTAATTATCAATAGCAAAGTTTTTTTGAAAATGAAAACAAATTTCTGCAGAAACACAACAGGATGCTTTTCCAGTTTTCTGACAAAACCTGAACATCATATTTTCCCTAAGATTTAATAATTAAAAACTTATGGTTCCAATGACAGGAATTTCACAGTAAACACGACATATATTCCTGCAGTTAGTGTCACATTCAGTTTTGCTGCAAGAGTGTCAAGATATTCTATGGTGCAAAAGCTGGGAACTCTATGGATTTCTCAGTAGCTCCTCTATTACTGTAAATTAGTTAAGACCATTTTCTCAGTCATGTGTGATATGCTAACATGACAACATCTTAACATGCTGTGTTCATGCTCATAAAGGTTAGTAATTTTGATGGATGCTGACACAACTGTTCCTGATTTTTCTGCCACAGACCATGCAATAATGATAGTGATCATTACAACGGAACTGACTCTCTTTCTAACCTCATTACTGGAACATTGTTCCTAATATTTATTCCTAATAGGAACAAGTGCATTGCTGCACACTATCTGACTTTTATTTAATCATTTCAAAATCTCTGAAGATATAGTGTGTAGCAAACAACTATCTTTGGATTTAGTTAGCTTTGGCAGTAGCATCATACTTTCCTCCATGCCTGGGACTAGAAGAATGAAGAGCCACAGGGTCACGTAATTTATCCATCTTCTGAACTACAAATCTGTGAAGTCAGAAATATCAGAGAATAAATTGTTTTCTCTCTTTTGATTCTGAAATCTCTGCCTATATTGATAGGATATAGTTTCAGTGATTTCAATTAAGTAATTTTGAGAATAGATATCACAATATGATTCTTGCGAATGTAAAATCATCACACACCTGTAAGGAAATAAATATGCCTTTAATTAGTGCAATATTGATTACCCAAAGCAATAAAAAAACCCTATGCATCCATACAAAAACTATTTAGTCTGTTTTTTAATGACAAAAATTTAAATCAAAGGAACAGCAATTTGAAAGTACAAAGCCAGAGCTACCACATAACAATTTTGGAGTGACTTCCAAGGTTTGCTTTCATAATTTCAGCTAAGGTCCGGTCTCCATTTTCTTTCTTTAGTATCCTGTGTGGCTCTTTTTCTACTGAGTATGAGTTTGAATGAACTCTCTTTACAGTGTCAGACAAGAGTTCTTAATTCTTCCTAGAGTCCTGCAATGTGAATGTATTGCACTTCAGTAAGTCATAAAACTGAACAAATACTACCGTGGAAAAAATAATTTTGTAAGTGAGTTTAAATATTAATGCTCTGTATGCCTTATTGAAATTCTTAGAATTAAATAAAAGTGAGTGATATTTCCCTAACGTTGTTTGCAGAAGAGAGCTTAAAAGCTAACAATCCTTTTATGCAAGAGGAAAATAAAGCATACTTGATCCAACAAAAAAAAGAAGGCCATATAGAATCACAGAATCCTTGAGAAAGATTTCTAAGATTGTCGAGTCCAAGCATTAACCTACAATCTGAATTCAACATTTTCTTCATATTTTTGGGAAGACTGCTATGATTCAATCCCTGTGACCACACACTCCAGGAGGAAGTCATGAGATGGGATTTTTTTGCAGAAATACAGCCTCTTTGTATCATTTTTAGGCAAACAAGTCTCAAGTTAGGAGCTGGTCAGCTAAATAGCTCTGTTAGACACCAGATCAGTTACTATCGGGTCAGAATCACTTTACGGGAGTCTGGGGCAGGGGCAGAGCTTGGCCTAGGCCTGGAGCCAACAGGGCTGTGCCCATGAAGAGTACATGGCAGGGAAAGCCATGCAGCTGGTCTGTCAAGGTCAGCCTGGTGGTCTGCCCACAACACATCACCTGGAGCTTCTAAGTGTCTATGGCACTCCTCACTTGGCTGGGGGGACAGTGATTGGCAGGGAGCCAAAGGTCCCACCTAGGGGGAGTGGCCACAATAGCCAGATTCTACAAACAGACATGCATGTGGTTATTTTGTGACCTCCAGAGTAGTAAATATGTTTCTCTCCTCTCTTTCTTTCTTTATTCCTTTCTTAATCTCTCTTTCTTTACTCCTGTGGGCAATTTAAACATCTGTTTTCTGTATTTCCCTTAAGTTTGTGTTTGCTGAGTGTAACAAAGCAATACTTGCTCGCCTCAGTAATCTGTTGTAATGCTTTGGGGAAGTTGCATGTTATTTCTGTAAAACCTTTTTTGCCAAAACACCTATTTTCTTACCAAATTAAAAGAAATCTCTTGGAGAAAAATGTGTAGTTTCTCTCTGGATGTGAACTCAAAGTATCAAAGAATCAAAGACTTTGCAAGGGTTCATGTGGGCAAAAATCTCTTGGAGTCTAAAATTGAAGTGTACACCCAGTAAGTGCTTGGAGCATCTGGACTGGGATGTAACAAGTTCTTTAGATTCTTCTAACCTTATTTACTGTATCACCATTAATTATGGATCTATGTCCAGTTGATAGAGGGTTCTCATTGATGATATTTCCCTGAAGCAAATATTTCTTATTTTGTATTTTTCATTATTCAGGTAAATCGAGTACTTTTCTAACATAAGTCAATAACTGCATAATTAATTCAAAAGGAATGCATTATGCCACATAACACCTGGAACACTCAACCACCTTAAAAATGTAATTTGTTTACCACTTTGCCATTAAATATACCTCCATTTTTAGGGAAAAAGCTGATTTGACAGTATTGGTCTGTGATTTGTACCATGTGTATCACAGTTCATAAATCTAAATTTATATATATAACAAAAACCAAAACAAAGCAACAAAAACAAAGACACACCAACCCCCCCTCCCTCACACATACCCAAACTACTGTTACTTTAGTTTAACTTCTGTATGAAATGCATATTTCAAGAAAAAAACCCTGTTCTGAATATATTCACACAGCTTGATTTAGTTTTTACCATAGAGCAGATTTACAAGGAGGTACAAAACCTGTATTTTAGAAGTTACCAAATAACTGCAGAGGATTAATCAAAGATGTGTCTCTCATGCACAAAGATAATGCATATTGGAAAGAAAGAATGAATGACTAGTGGGAGACATGTTTACCACATGATTATTTTTGGAACTAAGAAACCATAATATATAGTTGGTTTAAAAAACCAGAGCTTTTGCTCTGTTCATGTTAAATTCAGTACTTTGCACCTTCAAATGTGAACTGAAGTAAAAATAATTTTAAGATAATAATAGAAATTTACGTTAAAAAATTAATTATTTTATAAGCAGTTGGTAGACAAACCATTTAACAACGCTCTTTATTTTTAAATATTTAAAATAACTAAGGAATGTAGCACTTTGGAAAAGAAAGTTGAATACAGCTCTGTAGATATTTCTTAGTGCAACATGCATGGAATTTAAAGTATTCAAGGTGATAATCAAAAATATTGGCCCTCTGGACAAGGAGAATAACCCATTTTCCAGTGAACCAAACTGAAAATTAAGAAAAAAAATTGTTAAAAATTAGGTGGTTTTTTATATTTTTCTGGTCTACTTAAAATCAATTTTTTCTTTCTTGGCAATCACCAGAAACATAAAGTTAATATACTGCTGGATACATAAGTTGTAATCTGCAGGAGCAAGAATGGTCAACAGTCCCTGTTACTTAGCAATTTAAGGTCCTCCCTTGCTTACATAGAATGCCAATATTTTGTTCCTTCCAATACCTACAGAGGGTTGATGCCATCTCCTCAGTCAACCTTTACAGTCAACCTCTCTCTCTTCACAATAGACATTTATTATTCCGACTAGGAGGGTAAGAAGAGCCAGCAGATGTGTCTGAGCATTCCCAGAGAAAGAAATCCTAGCGTTTTGCTGCTATGCCATGAAATCATATGGACCTGGACTTGGAATTAACACACGATCTGAAGAACTCATCATTTTTGTTTACTGCAGTTTAACAGACCAGATGAATATTGCTTAAACTCAAACCTTAAAATTTTATCAGTGGTTCCTTATCTGCCACTTAAAACTCCAGAATGGGTTTCAGAAGTGTCAGTCTTCCATGCCCACTCTCAAATGTAAAGCACTCAGAAGAACAGGGAAAAAAACCGTGGTGTCCTTCTTTCTACATATACCTCTTAACTGGGAGACTAATGAGAGCTTTTTCATTGCTTTTTGTTGATTTTAATGAGTGGTAGGCATGTTAATAAAAATGGAAAAATTCCAAAAGACAGTTTATAGTTATCCACTGCAAAGTGAGTTCTAAAACCGAGAAATCCTTCTTTCTTTTCCATACTTTTTCCTTTTTTTTTTTCCTGAAAATTTACTTAGCTGAAGTACCTCTACACTAGTGCATGCAGCATTGGTAACAAGCAAGAGGAGTTGGAAACCATGGTGCAATTAAAAACTATGACTTAATTGCTATCATGAAAACAGGGTAGGATGAATCCCTCGGCTGGAACACTACAATCAAGGGTTGTAAGCTTTCCAGAATCTTGAGGCCTCTTGCTTCAGCTACAAGAGGCATCAGGCTCACAGGCTCTCATCCCTGTGGAGAATTTCAACCAGCTGGATATCTGCTGGGTAAGAAATACAGCTGGCTGTAAACAATCCAGGAGACTCCTGGAATGCATCAAGGAAAACTTCCGTGTTCAGATTTTGGACAAGACAGTCAGAAGAGAAGAGTTACGGGACCTGGTGCTCACCAAAGCAAATGAGCTCATTAAATGGATTAGAATTGGAAGAGGTCTGCATTGTAGCAACCATGCCTTGCTGGATTTCGTGGTGGTGAGGAACATGAGGCCAGCAAAGAGCAAAGACAGGATCTTGAATTTTAGAAGAGCAAAATTCCAGCTTTTAAAAGAATTAATAGATGTGATCCCCTGGGAAACCATCCTTATGGACAAAAGAGCTGAATGAGGTTTTGAGAAACCTGATCTAGTTGGTGGCATCCTTGCTTCTAGTGGGGGAGTTGGAACTAGGTGAACTTAAAGGTCTCTTTCAACTCAAGCCATTCTATGCTTCTATGATTTCTGACCCAGTGTCAAGGAAACCAGTCTAAGTTGACTGTGGGTTGTAAGCTCTGAAACATCTCAGTGAAATTGTTACTTTACTTTCTAAAACCACAATCACTAAATCCATGGTGTTAAATCATCATAGTCCTCAGGCAGCTCTCTCAGTCTCCTCTTCTGGAAGCTTCCAACACTCTTGCCTCTTCAGTACAACTGATAAGGTATCAGGCTGGATGTTTCAGGGTTTCCAATAGTTTACCAAACCTTGAACAGTGAAAAATGTTTGCATTAAGGAGTGGATTTGACAAACATTGTCTCATTAAATGACTTTCAGATACTGTTTAAGATATGTTAAATCTTGTCATTATAAAGTAGTTAATAATCTGATTGACATTTACACACATTGATGTCAATTGCAAGGTAACAGTCTCCATGTTCAACCTAAGCTTAACCCCCAGACTGTGAAACCACATGCTGAAGCAGCAGGAGTTTTATTCTTTTTGTCTCTCTAGTGGAAGGAATGTATCTGGCAAGAGGTCATTCTTAGATTTATAATGGCCGCTGCCAGCATGTAGTAGCCTGCTAGCTCATCAAAGTATTTCTTCATAATAATTAAACTATTTACACTTCAATCCAGCTCCAAATAGTAGATTAATTAAATTTAACTTTATTTTTTCCTCTAAGTCCTTCTGTTCTTAGAACATGGCTCCTTAGTCTTTTCAGGCATTTTAATTGTTTTACAGAGACTTTTTGCACAGGATATATTCTGAGATTTTTTCAGATATTGAGATGGTTTATGCCTTCTGTGGAAGCTGGCTTTTATGGCATCTGGAAACAGAAGGATCTTTCCCATATCACATTTTACCACACCCTTAAATGTCACATACTTGGTATTTTGACCCTGAAGTATTTCAATCCACTGTCGTAGATTCTATTAATACTCTGTTAAAGAATACTAGAGCATTTGTTTCAAGTGAAAAGAAAATCAAAAGAACTAAATTCACCAAATCTAATAAAACATGATGTATGTTGTATTTTCATATGGCAGAACTGCACCTCTGGACCTCTGCAGAGAGATTCACATCATCAGAGTAGAGGCAGTGTTACTGCCACCTTCCTTCTCGTTGGGTTTCTGCCAAGAAGAAATAACATTTTATTGATGCGAGTCTCATGCTCTGCACAGGATTTTCCTTCCAGACAGAGAAGCTTTTTTAGTGTCAGTGTTGGTTCCAACTCTCTGACAGGAGGGGGATTGAGACTGCTTTTCAAAAGCCTTTCTGCTGCTGAACACTAATACTAGACTTAACAGAAAAGGGGCCATAATCTGGTACTGCTTAAGTCTGACCAAAAAAATTTAGAAGATTTAAACACTTATGTAATGAAAATAAAGCTACATTTCTAAGCTTGTTATTGTCTCCTGTCCATGTAATTTTATTGTGACTCAACAGAAAAAAATATTTTAGGGACAGATCTGTAATTTTTTTTCAGTTGATTTCATATGACCCATGTACTTAGGCCATTAAATTCTACTATGCCATATAAATCTCCACAGCTGTGATTACTCTATGATAACTCCATGCCCTGTTGAGCCTTATTGCCTAATTGGCAGTTTACAAGGAAATATCTATGTTGGTTTTGAGATTAGCATCCTGTTTCCTCAGCAACAAGTAATATTTGCTTGACATGCTCAAAGTTGTTAATATCGTTGTGTCTGCTTACACAAACTGTAAGTGTAGAAGTATCCTGTTCAGATAGGTAGTGAAAATATTAAAAATTTAGTTGTTTGCAAGGTGAATATTTTCTATGATATTAGAGAATGTCTTGAACCCTAGTTTGGTGTTCCATTGTAGCAGTATAAATCAGGTGAATCTCTGATGATTCAAAAATCTAAAAGTCAGCACAGAATCTGGACCCCCAGGTACTGCAGAAGTCTCCACTGGGCTTCACACAGATGCCAAGTATAAAAAGGATCTGAAGATATAACTCTGACAGCTCGGTTAGAAACTGAATATCCTGTACTAACTTTTTTGATGAATAGAGAAAAAGAAGTGTCTTAGATGTCTAAGACCACATGCAACTAGCTAATGGGCGGAAATAATCCCCCCAAAAGCTGCTGGTCATACTGCATTTAGATGATTTGAAAATGTTTCCATTTTTGCAGTTTTTTCTTCATGATTCTCCAAGCAGCAAGATGAAAGCTTTCATCCTTCATGGTTCTACACCACTTGGGGCAGCTTCTGATTCAGTTGTCACACTTCTTCCTCTGTTCACACACCAGAGAGGAAAATGTACTTCAGAAAATCTCAGTAATATTTCAAATCACACTAAGATTTACCTACAAGAATTCCCAGCCATAGTATATCACAGGTTTTTGATGTGAAAACATGTAAAAACTTAACTACATATCCGTAAGGGAATTGTTTTATCATAAGAAGAAACATCATTCTCCCATGCTTGGAAAATTTGATAAGGGAACAGCTGCTTTCTGGACAAGGGCTCCAACCAATGCTGAAAGACATCGGCCAGTACTGACAGACATCTGTATTTGCACAGAGTGCACATTTTCAGAGCGCACTGTTCTTTAGTTTCCCTATCCCTTTCCTTTCCTTGCCTCTCAGCCTCACCCCTCCCAATCTGGGGTTCGTTTCTGGCAGCATCACTCTCCTGATCCTGTCAGCAAATATGTTTCTGCTAGTCACAAAATAACACTTCTATTCCTTATGAATAACTGGGTAGATCAGAGGCCATACAGTTCACATATCTGCAGGTAGTTGTTCCCTATCTAATCAGAAGCTAAATTCTGAATTCTGAGGTGCAACTGCGAACACCCCAGACCAGACAGAGCAACAGGTACACAAGGTACAGTATTTGGGTGTTATAAAGAACAACGTTGATCTTAACAGAGATATACTCTAAGACTAAGCTTTCCAAAAATATCTTTTGTGTTGGCTAGAGAAAGACATCTCTGAAATGTGGAAAAAAACAATTTTAAAAATAAATAAAATGTGACACAGTGACTGTTGGAAAATACAGATAAATGAAAGGAAAAGCAGACAAGAAAGCCTTAAGGAGAGATGACATTTCCCCAAATCTTATGTCTTTTTGACTACTATTTGAAATCTAAAGGAGTGCTGGCCCACGTAATCCCTGTGCACTGCACATCTAGAGCACTGAATAAAAGGACTAAATCACAGTCTTTTGCTTTTATTGTGCTTTATATCTGAGTTTCTCTTCATCAACTACTGCAATATTTTTATTGACTGCATATGTTTGGGATCTCAGTATGGGCACAAAATCACATAATTCTGCCAATTTTGTGTAATATAGAGATCAGGTTTAGGAACAGTGGCATTTTCTTCTCCCTTCCACCAGGGCAGGAATCTCCCCAGCAGTCATTAATGTAAAATGATGAAAAATGGTCCTAAGGGATAAAGCCTCTGTTAAAATTTAAGAAAAAGGTTTATGTAGACATCAGAATTTTCCTACATTTTCTTCTCTGCAGTTTCTCCTCAGCGGTTTTACAGGTGACTAATTTTTTTCTCCCTGTTCTGCTCTACACCACTGTTTTTGCTGCAGCTGTAGTAAGATTAGGTTCCTTTGTAGATGTTCTGTATCGTCTTGTTCCCCTCCATGAAAGGATTTCCTTGAGATGAAATGGCTGCCACTGTGCTCCAGTCCCTCACATGTCATCTCTCTCCCAAGACTCCCAAGTCTAAATTACTATTGCCATTGGCACCTGGCGCGTAAGTCAACTCTCTATGTCTTTTCAAAGCACGAGCCTATGTAGAGGTTAGCACTTCTCACCAGAGCAAACACGCCTGGCCACCATGCCACACCTAAAGGAAGATACTCTGGAAATCCTAATACATTATTGCCCTAACACCCATGAAGTAAGGCGGTTCATGGATCTAAAGGGTAGAAGTGGATGTGCCCCAGCATTATAATGTGCACTAGCTGCCTGTCAATTGCAGGATATTGGGCAAGTGAGTGAGACATCAAAGAGTGCCTCTGAAACCACTCTACATTTGCACTCTCTTTTTCTGTTTAATTTATCCATGCTTTGCCTCACTTCTCAGAGACCTTACAGCTGTTCCCAGATGAAAGGGAGTTATTTGGGTCTGTTTTTAAATCCTGTCCATTACTTCTTTTTTAATGTAACTTTTTAAAATGTTACCTTTCTTATTCTTAAGAATAAAATATCTGTTAAGGAAATCTTGTCTCCCAACCCTATGAAGAGTTTGTTCTCTCATTTTCCTCTGGACCTACTGGACCACTTCTTGTAGAATATTCTTTGTTATCTGCTTAAGTTACCTTCCCTTTTCAGGTGGGTGCCCAGTGCCAGCTTTAAAAAGTGAGTCCTTGCTGCTTCAATTATGCTGCTGCTCTCGCTGTCTCAGAAGCCATTCCCACTATTTTCAATATCTTCCCTCAGTGCAAATGTGCCATTCTCAAGCATTCCTCTCCTCCACAGTGCTCACACAGTTGGGCTGTTTATGAACCACTTGAGCACACTTCTTTGTGCCATCTGACTTCTGTGTGACCCTATTCAGTATGGAAATTTGATAGCCAGTAATAACACTCTTAGATTTTGGCATAATGCATTTTACAATCCATATAAACAAGAGTCCTTGAGATAAGGCAAAGACTGAAAGATTCAGTCAAATTCTACAAGAAACATAAAGCCAGTCATTTCTCATCAATGTTCTATTTTTTTCAAGGTCACTATCACAGAAAAACCATTTCTTAATTCTCTTAGATTAAGTTCACAAAGCCACTAGCCCCGCTTCCAGTAACACAAGAATCATAGTAGCTTCTGAGTACAGGAAGATTCATTTTGAGACAATTTGCTTTGTCCACATCACTTTATTTTAATCTTGTTCATTTGTCACTGACAGCATCACCTGCTGAGCTAAAATGTTTTTCAGACTGAAGCTGGAGGATGGGCAGCCAAGATTAATG
Source organism: Empidonax traillii (assembly GCF_003031625.1). Lineage (NCBI taxonomy): Eukaryota > Metazoa > Chordata > Aves > Passeriformes > Tyrannidae > Empidonax > Empidonax traillii. The sequence continues at coordinate 86,876 of NW_020956144.1, read as the reverse complement.
GCCTTCAAATCATGTGTTAGGAAGTGATTTCCTTTGACCAGCATGAATCCTTATTTATGCTATTGTTGGATGGCACCAGCAGACTGTAGTTGGAAAACAGTGCACATTTTCCCTTTGTAATATTTAATTTTCATTCAACTAACCCCCAAAAGTTGTCAGATTCATCATTTAAAGACACCATCTGCTGACCTGTCGTGGAGGGTGGTCAGAACTGTCACAGTGGAGCATTTTTTCTCCCAAATTTGTGTCTAAAAGCAGCTATCGGAGAAAAGGGTTTCTTTAAAATACAGACCTATGCTTAGTTGTTTTGTTTAAAGGATGCTCCAAATGATTAAAATTTGCCAAGGCAAAAAAGAAGTAGATGAAGAGGGAAACTAAAAGCTGTGTGTTGTACGGGAGAAGATTCTTGTATCAAACGTGAATTTGAAGTGTTTTTTTCTTTTCAGGTAAAGTAGCTGATTTTCCAGCTCTGCTAGATGTACACATCTCATTTCTGTTTCACTGGGATCTTCTTGGAACCACTAAATGCAATAGAGTGCAGGCAGATGGTGAAATCAAGGAATATCATCAGTACAATTCTTAGTCTTTTTTCATGCCATACATTCAAAGCGTCTGGTTTGCTGACTGTGTACATGTTGCAAGAAATCTGACTTTGAAGCAGAAAAAACCAAAGAGCAATAAACTTAATATGCACTGAGACATTTCTGGTGCAACTGTTTTTCAGTCGTAGCAGCACAAACCCACAGGATTTCTTACAAGGCATCTTACAATTTATGTTAGATATTCTAGAGTATGTCCTGCAAATACTGCTCCTTCTGCCAACTACCCCAGCAGCAAATACTCAGGCTCCTTATTAAACTAAGAAATGTTGTTTTTCTGAAACCCCATACATATTTTCTTAGTTTACGTATCATTTTGCATGGTAACCTAAGTTTTTCCTGCTTTTTTCTTATGCATTAGTTATGTATAGAAACCCTATATTTAAGGGCCCCATATGCAACTATGGAAACTACAACCTTGATTTAATTATAAATGAATGGTAAACACAACTTAAGCATAATTTTGTCAGCAGTTTTTAGCATGGTATCCTAGTCATGTATGCAGATAACCAATGGACAAATCAGTTTATTCCATTTGTCCCCCCACCTACAAAACAGAAATTCATCCTATTTCCAAAAAACTGTCCTCAGGCAAGGCTGCTCCAGGAATTGACAAAGAAAAGACTGGAAACTCTGACATTTTCTCCTCTGTCTTCATTTTAAACAGATATAATGCACCATGACTTTGAGGCAGTAATCACACAAAGAGCCATTAAATCATATTTTTGTAAGCTTCCTAGGGCAGAAGAAAGACCAGGCCTTTGGAATATCCAGTTGCATACAGTCCGTGTGCAGCTACACCAAGGAACAGAGTGAGGACAGGGGCTTAGACCCTTACCATGCTCTTGCCCCTTACAATAGTCCCTTTAACTTCTCTCACCACACCTTTGCTTTTTTGTCACCATGTTGGTATTAAAGTTTCTTATGTCTCTAAAATGGACAGGCACATGTCAAACTTGTAGTACCCACTAAACTGCTAAAGGTTGAGGCACAGGTTCTTTCAAGAAATCATAAATTAATATCCTAATTGCCAAGACTGTTCTCAGATTTTAATAGAATTTAATAGAATTTTTTTCTGGCTCAATTCCATATTTGTTTCACTTTCTCTTTTCTTTTTTTTTTTTTTTCTTTTTTCCCCAGTAGATAGATGAGCATGATAACTGTTGCTGTTCCATAACTAACAGATGGCAATCAAAAACTGTTTAAAGAAATCTAACGAGCATTCCAGCATGATTCACTGAGTGAAAGTGGAAACACTGCCTTCCTGCTGCTGATGTACATCATCCTTTCAATAATTACCTACAGATTTCTTTTCATTTTCAATAATGCTAATTGTCTGAGTAGGGCTTATAGCTGAAATATTGTATTTGTATTAAAATAAGAGGGAGGAAGCAGCATATTGTGCCTAACTATGGCAGGGGTTTTTTATTTTTTTGCTGAAAAAGAGCTGTTTTTGTTACTAATGTACATTTTTTAAGCGCTGTCTTTAAAAATATGTCTTTATTTATTAATTTTTCTTTCCTCTATAGTTTTTGGTTGGCTTATATTTTTTCTATTGGATTGTACCACTTACTTGCTGAGGCATACTTTCTTATCTGTTGCTAAGAAGATATGCTTGGGTCTCCTGGACATCAAGTGGGACCTGTTATTCATGCTTCTGCACTTGTGAAAAATGCAATGGCAGCTCATAATCCTCCTACGTGTGAGGATTTTCAGCATTGATTCAATGCCATGTGAGATGCTTTCTCTGGCTTTTGAAATTGGCCTTCACATGTGGGCATGTTACCTGAAAAGCTCTTTTCTGCAGGGGTTTTTTAGTTTAATACCTGCATGATTCTTCTCAAGTATAAGCCCATGTACCTGTGTAATTCCAAATGCAAAGCCTTGTCCGGAACAGTGAGATATACCTAAACTACTTACTAGCTACTGTATATTTGTTATGCTGTGAAAAGTGCATTTGTGACCTTAGTGCCACCATAAAAGTCTGGAGAAAGTTGTTGGGACTATTAAATAACTGGGTTTGAGTACTGGCAGAATTCCAGTCACTGGAATTTTTAAAACAGCTCTTTTCATCTTATTTAAAGCTATAATATATCCATCCCAATGATTTGATATCTAGTAGAGACCTTCTTGCCATAGTTACAGCTGCAGAAAAGCACCTGGAAAATTATTTTGCGGCAGCTTTTTGTGACCCAGGTCTCAAATTTGGCCCTGAGTTTAGACATTTTTGTGACTATTACATCTCACCAAGCATGCCAGTCAGTGATGTACAGGAATGGAAATTCCTGCTGCAGTACTTCAGGCTTTTGGTTGCCATCTACGTAGGAAATGTGTGGGTGCACAGCCTGCTCGTGAGGTGCTCAGAGTCAGCCATGGGAAAACCTGTTGCAAAATGAGTTTAATGTCTAGCTGATTTTTAGAAACTGACATAAATATCAGGATTGAGCATGTAACAGCTTCCAAATGTATTCTTAATTACTGTTGTATAGTGTAATGTGTTCAAAGAGGGTGTTCCCTAAAGGCATCTTGCTATTAATGAGTTTTATTATGGGTCACTGAGCAAAGAGAAAAAACAAATACAGACAAGCATAAACTTGGGATTAGGAAGTGACTATTAAATAATTAGCAATAGAGCAAAAGTAGCAAAGATACTCACCCATCCTTCAACCATGTGGAAAAAATCTAGTTGATGCACAGGCTGCCTAAAAGGACCAAGTGGCAAAAAAATTTAAATTTGCCCACTATAGGTTGTTCAGCATAAGCTTAATGTGAGATGTAGGAATAATTGGTCAAAAGAGATAAGAACCTGATTTACAGTGAGATTCTTACAATCAAGGAAAACCACAACTGATGTTATGTTGATTCCCACAGCTGTTAGCACTAATCTACCCTTCTGTAAATCAGCATAAGAGAACTACTTGCTTGCAAAAAAAGGAAATGAGTGTGTTGCTTAGAAGCCTGAATAATAAACTTGATGTCACTGACATCTCCATTTCCCCACTGAGTAGAAAAACCTTAATGGAACATTGTCTGCTCCTCAGTTCTCTTTTCAAAGATTTGTTAGTGCTGAAATCCAAGGCAAGGTGTTACAGTGATAACACTGTGATAAATAGACTTTAGCCATGTGCATAGTATAGGATTTTGTAATCTTTATAAAATGCAGTCATATTTCAATTATTTTGTATTTCTCTTTGGTGCTGGTGAGACCTCCATAATATGTCTGCCTAATGGAAAAGAACTAGGCTCTCTGAAAAAATGCATGAACCTTTAAGTCTCTTTCTTCTCTTCTTCCTTCCTCCCTAACTCCCCAGAGTTGGGCATAATTAAAAGTTCCTTATTTAAAACTATCTTTTGATTTCCTTAATTAAAGTCAGTTGGTCTTGATGGAATATCCTTTAATCAAGACAAAACCTATAACTGAATCAATGAACTAAATGTCCCATTCTTTGCGCACAAGTCAAACAGTGCATGTGGCTTTATGGATTGTCTTAAATTTACTACAACACTGATAAACTTTTCAGCACAGAGATAACATATTTCATATTTCCACTCTGTGATGAATAATTTTGTGAATAAACTCTTTTCTAGACACTGTGAATTCTTCTAGAACATGATAAAATAAACTTTTCAGCTTTGTATATTTTTGTCCTTTTTATCTTTTTTTACACACACCTATGATCCATGCCCCACCCTGCCCCACCCTCCCCCTGGTTTTTAAGAATGCTGCTCATGTAGCACACAGAAATGAAGTGTATTGATGTGTGAATAACTGAATCAACATCCATATTCCACAGTGGTTACAGATGTACTTATTGCAAAAGGCTATGGTTTGCTATTTTCTTTGGAATTTTCAGTACATGATTTCAAAACTCTGCTTAACTGTTCTAAATCTAGTGATATGTTGAAATTGTATGTTCAGCTGGTTATCCCCATGAACTCACCAAAATCTTTTATGTCATTGAGTTCAGTTCCTGTAGTCCTTAGCTGAAACATAGTAAACACATCAATCTGTCTTCTGGATTAGTTAGCCAGCATAAATCTTTCTCACACGTTTGGGTAGAATAGCAGAACAGCCCCCTCACATGCAGTGGCTTCTTGGGAAGACAAACACCATCACTCCAAATGTCCCCTCTTTCTTCTAGCCCCTACTTTATATATTGAACACGACACCATATGGTATGAAATATCAGTTTGGTCAGTTGAGATCAGCTGTCCTTGCTGTGTCTCCTCCCAGTTTCCCACGGACTCCCAGTTTCCTCACCAGCACGGCAGTGCAGAAAGCAAAGGCCTTGGCTCTGTGTAAGCAGAGCTCAGCAATAACAAAAACATCTCTATATTGTTGTCGTGTTCAGCACAAATCCAAAATAGCCCCCTACCAGCCACTGTGAAGATAATTAACTCTACCCCAGCCAAAACCAGCACACGTTGGTACCATGCTAAGAACAGAAACAGATGAATTTTGGAAAGTGTCATGAAACAGACTACTTTTGCACAAAATTTATTGACAAACCTCATACAACACAAGAGTAACAATTATATTCAGTTTTCTGTTTACAATATTTCTTAACATTTTTACACAGAGAATTTTCAGAATTTACACAGAGAATTTTCAGAATTGGATGAGCTCAAAGGCTGGATCCTTAATTCTGAACAAAAAAAAAAAAAAAAAAAAAAAAA
>NW_020956144.1:31693-81579 GCF_003031625.1 Empidonax traillii | reverse complement strand
TCACTGGGAATAGTCACTAGAACATGCAACCAAACCTTATTTGGACACAGAAAGGGAAAGTGTTTACATATTTAGGCAAAATAACTTTAGGATTTGGACGTACTGTTAAACAATATGGGTTATCATGTGTGTATTGGGTTTGTATGGCAGAGTTTTGGTAGTGGGAAAAGCCACAGGTGTGGCTCTTCTGAGAAGCTGCTAAAAGCTTCTCCTGCATCCAACAGAGCCAATACCAGATGGCTTCGTGTTGGACCTGCCACTGGCCAGGACTGAGCCCATCAACGACACTAGTAACGTATCTGTGATAACATATTTAAGAAGGACAAAAAGTTATTGCACAAAAGCATATTGCAGTCAGGGAAGAGAGGAGTGAGAATATGTGAGAGCAACAGCCCTGTAAGACACCAAGGTCAGTGCAAAAGGAGGGGGAGGAGATGCTCCAGGCATGGGAGAAGAGATTTCCCTGCAGCCTTGATGAAGACCATTGTGTGGCATCTTGTCCCCCTGCAGCCCATGGAGGTCCATAGTGGAGGAGAGATCCACCTGCAGCCCATGGAGGACCCTGCAGAGCAGGTGGATGCCTGAAGGAGCCTGTGACCCCATGGGAAGCCCTTGCTGGAGCAGGATCCCGGAAGGACTACTGGCTTTGTGGAGAGAGGGGCCCATGGTGGAGCAGGTTTGCTGGCAGGACGTGTGATCCTGTGGGGGAACTGACACTGGAGTACTCTGCTTCTGAAGGACTGCACCCCACGGAAGGGACCTGCTCTGGAGAAGTTTATGAATAACTATAGCCTTGGGCTTGAGTGGAGAAAGAATGTGAGGAATCCTCCTCCAGAGAAGGAAGCAGAGATAGAAACAACATGTGATGTGAATTGATCACAACTCTCCTTTCCTGTCCCCCTGCATCACTGTGGGGAGGAGGTAGAGAGTCAAGAATAAAGGTAAGCCCAGAAAGGGGAGAGAGGTAGGAGAAAGGTGGTTTTGAGATTTGGGTTTACTTTACTTTACTGTACTATAGATTGACTGTCAATAAATTCATTTAACTACCCAAGTTGAGTCTGTTTTGCCCGTGGTTGTATTGGCTGAAATCTCTCTCCCTGCCCTTATCTCAAAGTTATAAATTTTCTCCTCTCTTCAGCTCAGGAGGGCAATGATGGAGCAGCTTTGCTGGCCATCTGGCATCCAGCCAGAGTCATCCCACCACAATATGATGTTACATTAGTGTGAACCTGGTGCTGTCCTGTTTACCAGTATAGACAGAGCAGGAGGGCTACGCATCCCTTGGAGAACCCATACTCAGTACAAGGGTTTTTCAGAATGTCCTCTTTATCCTCTGGATAAGAAGGTGACTGGCAGTTCTTTCTATGTCACATTTATCTGAAAAACAACAAAAAAATTATTTCTGTAGAATAGCTTAATTTGGGGCTTTTGTGACTGTACATGCAAAGCACCTAGAAAATTTCTGAGACTAAGGGGATGAAAATTATATTTACTCCTCCCCATGCATTTTGTTTTCAAGATACTAAGCTACCTATTGTAACTCTGACTTGAGAAATCAGTAGAAAAAAGCAGACAACACTACTGATGCATTAGTCCTTTTCAAATTAAAAAGTGAATGTAAAGTTACTAAATTTTTTGATGCAATCAACTTCAGTTATGGTCGAAAGTATAAACTGAGTACTAGACAATTTAGCAATATTATAAAAATCTGTGCTTTGTGAAAGAATGACATGGATACATTATAGGAATCTGAAAAGAAAACCTTTGGGAGATAAGCTAATGGTAGCAATTATACAATATGTAGCAGGATAAAAGTTCAACAGCATAAATATTGATGGCAATTAGGAAAGAATTAAATGCACAGTTAAAAAGGTAAGTGCTGTGTGAGAACTGAATGCTTCAGCAGAAATGTTGCTTGGAGAATGCAAAGGGAGATTATTTCACAAAGTTGTGGTAGATCATAAACACCATTACTAGGGGTTTTTGATTAAATGGAAGAGATCAGATTTGTTTCTCTGAAACTTAAAAGCCTTGCATAAGCATACATAATGAGAAATGGCTTAGAATTAGACTGCAGCAAAGGAGACTTAGTTTTATTCCTCTAACAAAACTACAGTAGGTCACCCCAAAACTTGCTGCATCCTCAGTTGATAGCAACTGTGTCTTATCTCAGAAATATATGTATATATCCTGTCTAGATGTTTGCATGTTAGTTAATATAAGGATTGATATGAGATATATTTCAGCTAATTAAGTTGCTTAGTATCAACATCTGCACACTGATGCCACAGTCACACTCAGCTCAGGCAGGCGTAAATAGGTACTGCTGCTGAGTCAGCCATTCCACTCTCTCCTCTCCCTGGCTGCACCACATCTATCCCTCTAGCACTGCCTCTTCCATTTTGGCACAATTTGCTGTAATTTCAGTCTTCTCTGGGTTGATTCCCTGATACAGACCAGATTTGTGTAAGCACAGATTAAGGGCAGTGCCAAGGTGAGGATGGGCACACGTGGGGGGGTGGGGGGGGGAGGTGTGTGTTAAGTTCTAGCAGCATTATTCTGGTTTGCACTGTTTGGGAAACCATGCCATCACTAAGAGGAGAATTAAGGTAAGACAAAGACCGATCTGTCAAATTCAGGAGACAACAGCTGGTCTAACAAAGCAACAGCTGTTTTTCTAAGAAGGAACAGCATAATTATTTTATTAACTCACTCCTGAAGTGGAAAGGCATTCTGGGCAGGAAGATAGTAGGAAGATTTATGGGGTATGGCTCTTCTCAGTGAATCACCAACTGTTCCTCTGCATCTTCTAGTGGAAAAAAGATTTCAGTAACTCAACTACCTTTGTAAACTTGGGCTTTTATTTTCCCTTTAGGAGGTAGACAGATACTAATCCACAGGTGTCAAGCAAAGTTGACAAGGCTTATGCTGCAGAGAACACTTGGTAATTCAAGAAACCAAGAAGACATTTTGGACAGAGTAAGAGAATTGTCCACATATTGCTCAGGTGGGTGCTTTTTAGCACAACTAATATAGCTGAAAACTAAAGCAATTACCATTTTTTGCTTTCCCTGGAGCTAGATATTTCGAGTCTAGACCACAGATAAAAGATATGAAAACAGGCTCCTAGATCCAGAACTATGGCTACAGCTCAGACACAGCCAGATGTTTTGTATGGATTGCAAGGTAAGATCATTCAACAACCCGATAGACCAAGAACACAGGGATTTGTGGCTGGAATGTAGGAAGCTACCTATTTCCCCAGTGCCAGGTGTGTCTGGATAGTTCTCGTGCCAGATGTCTGTGCTGTCCTTCACCAGACACAAACTCTGGTTTAAAACTCTTGAAAAACTGTGTAAAAGGATAATGGAAAGGCTAGCCTGCTACTTTAGGAAGACCTTTTATCTAAGGAATGCAACATAATGCAAATGCAGTCAGTGAGACAGAATCCTTAACAAATGGTGACCTTCTATGACTGGATACAGATCTTTCTTTTCCAAACTCAGCACAAAGAATTTTTTTCAATCTGTTTTTTTTACTTGCATCTTTTATAATTTTTTTTATTTGTATACTGAATTTGCATTTGTGCTAACCTCACTGAAGAGTGACTTTTAAAAGGAACTGATTCCTATGACCTTGCTGAAGATAAATAACATGATAGTTGAAACCAGATAATGCTTATCATCAGCTTCATAGTAGAATCAGATAATATGCTTGGTAATCTACTCATGAATGCTCATCTTTATTATTCAAATTTATATCAATATAACTTGCAACATTACACACTGCTTCCAGGTATCTTGAAGGATCCTGATTGGTATCACCACTTTTATTCCCAGCTTTAGCAAGTCTTACTTCATCACTTACTCTTGGTTCAAATGATGAGGCCTTTAACCACCTAACCTTTCTCCCAGAGCAAGCAGTTTACCCTCTTTAGATGGTGCCAGAATACCATAAACCTTTCTTATCAGCCTTTATTATAAGGCTTAGCAACTTACTATATGAGTCTGGTTCTTCCACTGCTTTACATAGTCCAAAATCACTCACACCTGAACAATGTGGGTGTTAGCTGACTACTGAACAGTTTTTATCAGGAAAAGTATTTGAAAACTATTTACAACTTACTTTGCATGGATATAAATAACAGAACATACAAGGCAGTAGAAAAGTCTAAGACACTTAATTGCTCTTTATCAACTACTTTTGTTGCAAAGGAAGTTGGCACTTGAGAAACATTCCCTTTGTTGATGTTGGTGCTTTTTAAAATCAAAGCTGTATGAAGAAATAATGGCATGGAAGGAAAAACAGAGCTCGTCATTGTGTTATGTAGGTATCAAAATTATGTATTTTGTATTATGAGGTCTCAAAGACCTGAGATGAGAGATATTGAAAAGGGGATAGTTTTACAAATAGAGAAAATGTATCTTTTTCCATTACAATGGGAGTACTTCTTGTTAACAATTTAAAATGGAGGGTGTAAAGATGGAGTAAAGTATGCATATTCATTAAAAAAAAAAGTATGTATATGTTTAAAGACTGACAATTCTGTGGAGTTTTGCCTTTTAGAACAGTGAGTGATACTCATACCCTGGGTATCCCTGAAGACTGCTCCGATGTGAGTACTGACTAAACCTAGTATGCTAAAATGCAGAGAACAAAAAACCTACTTATTGTCTTCATCTGAAGATACAGCATAAGATAATAACTATTACTTAATATAATATATATGATAACTATAAGTTAATAAGATAATAACTATTGTTATTAGATTATAAAAAATGGGCTGCAAAATCTCTGAAGTATTTAATTCATACTTTGGTGGAAAACTTTCTTCTAGCTAGCAGTTCTAGAACCCCTTATGGTTTTCTTAGGCCTCTGCCTTGACACCACCTTCAATGGTTGTATTACAATAAGTGAGGCAATTTCATGTGCAAAAATATAAGTACTGTGTGCCTGAAGAACTGAAGCCTGAGAAGCCAAATTACTTGATTTGTGGGTGCTCTCAGGCAGCTAGACTTCTTAATGGACAATATTATGGATGAACCTATTGAAGATAAAAATAACACCCACAGCTTTCAAGAGCTGTGTTAGAAATGTAAGCCACGAAATAAATTACCATCTACAGATTTACATAAATGGAAATATGAAAGTATCATTCTTCAGGAATTCTGAACAGCACTAGAGCAAGCAATGATTTACTTGAGGCCTAAAATGGGCTGTTACTGGATTCAGAGAACCACTTTGTCTTAGTTGATCGATATCATGTAATGGTCCGGAATCCCAGCACTGTCATGAAAGTTTACCAAAAAGATCTTGAATGAATAACAGTGATATTCAAATAGAGCTTCAAGTATTTGTCTGTTAATAAATGTAGTAAAATGGTTGTGTTCTGTGATGAAGGGGAAATGTAAAATCCAATAGTATTTAAAGTTTATTTAAAGACAACACCAAGCTATCTAACGTATATAACAACAGAAGAGATATTCACTTAGTTAATTTGGACCTATATTCTCGCTGAGATTAGGCAAATATTATTGATTTAAAAAATATTTTTTTTTGAGAATGGTAGTCAATAAACTTGGATACTGTATTATCTCCTTTCGTTAAAGTCTAGGGGATAAATAAAAATCTCAGTTAAAATTATCATCCATTTCACTGCATAAAGCTATTTTGTTTCAGTAAATACCCAAATGTTTCATATACCAACCACATATCTGCTGGAAATAAGGTCTCAAAACACAATAGACTTCTTAATATTATTACTGGATGTCATAGATGGTCTTCCTGAAAGCAACCTGATGTAGGAAAGCTGTTTCACCTTCTCATGTATTTTTAGCAAGAATGTTTTCCTGCTCTCTGTAAGCTTTCATCATTTGCACTTCAGATTATCTTTAAAGTCACTTAATTTGTGTTTTATCTAACATAATTTTATTTTCCTCTATGCTTTACCAAGACTGAGTTTCACTGTCTTTTTTTTCTAAATAGATCTTTCCCAACTTCATATTCATCATTTTTCCAGCTAATTCAGATTAATATGCCATAGAAACAAACTCATGTGCAGAAATTTACAATGAATCCAAGGTCTCTGGTTTCCTTTCATATCATGTGGTTGCTTCCTATAGCTTAGCTGATGGGCCTCTGTCACAGTCCACTCTGTCACATAAAGTCAAGCTCCCAGAAAGTTAGGTTACTTGGAGAAACAAACTCAGGTATCAGATGTTGCAAAGGAGCTCTGAACTTACTTCTTAATATCCTGGGAAAGATCTAAAAAGTTACAGTGAATTAATATTACCAATTTCTCCATAGCACACTAAGCTATCCACTGAGGGATGTCAGATTGCCAGCTCAGTGAGCTGCAGAAGGGCACAGGACTTTGACTTTAGCAAACAGACAACCTGGAATTAGTTCTGCTTAGATTAGCAAGGACCACAGCACATCTGACAGACCACTTGGATCTGAGGACTGCCAACTGCATTACATATGGTTCAGAGAGTTTTCAGACCAGACTAGCTCTGCTCTGCATCCTGGGAACAAAATGCCTATTATGACTCAGAATGTAGTAGATACTAGTTACCCAGGACATATTTGCTAGTTTGTTTTCATCTGAAAAGAAACTATTTTTTTGCGCTTTGATACCACTGTGAAGCAAGCCAAAAACAAACAAACAAACAAACAAACAAACAAACAAACCAACAACAACAACAACAAAAAACAACAGATAATGAAGGATATTGGGAGGTTTATTTAAAAAATGCACCCTTGATCTGGAATAAAATACTGGTGCAGATACTCACTCACTGATGATTAGCTTGAAGACAACTGTCTGGTCAGATTCATATTGTTTCTGTGGGTAGCAACAAAACTGGATTTTTGGAATGTTGAGAACATGGAAGGAAAGATCTGAGCTTGTGGAGTTATCTTTGCTTTTTGTTTTTTGATCAGCTTCTAATTAAGGAATCAATTTTAAACTAGATTACCAGAGATTAAGAAGACCAGTCTTTCATCCTCAATACTACTGAAAAAGCAAATGAGTTCTTTCCATCCTTCTTTACCAGACTTGGCAGATATGCACCTGCTTATAGCTACTCTTTGCAAGTAATGAAGATGAGGCACTGTCAGAGATCAAGATGGAAGAAGAAGACTAAGAAGATCATGCCAGAACAAAGTGAGAATTTAAATCACGGTAAGAACTGAAATGAAAGAAAAATACCAAATTGCAAAAAAAAATCCCAAAACCAAAAAACAAAACAAAACAAAACAAACCCAAACAAAAAAACCAAACAAAACCCACAATCTTTATTGGGCACCTATCTTTATACAAGGTGATGTTGTAAACTGTTAACCATTGATGTTCACCCCATCACAAGGTAAATTAATTAAAAAAATACAAGTTCTTAGCAGATGAATGTGATAAATAATGTTTGAATACTCATTGATTCTTTGCAAGGTAATATGTTTCAGTTGACTGAAGCTCTCTGAAACATTAAAATACAGCAGATACAATTTTTGGGGTAGAATTTCTATGTATCACATAGGTTTTGCGTTTTTCAAAAAACAAAATATTTTAGTATTTTACTCAGGCTATGAAGCTTGCAGGTTATAGAATGCAATTCCATGGGTTACAAACACAGCTGTATCATTTGCCATGGTCCAGACTGCACTGGTAGGATGGTGCACACTCAGTGGACATTTTGGAGGAATGGGCCGTAGATTTAGGGAATTATATCTGTCAATATCAAAAGACCAAAAAGGAGATATTGAAAAATGTGGAACCTGGGCATGACATAAATAATATAGAATAAGGGGTGGATGTTGTCATGGTTGTGTCTGGGACAGAACTAATTTTCTTCCTAGTAGCTGGTACAATGCTATGGTTTGGATTTAGAATAAGAAAAATGTTGATAAAACACTGATCTAGTTGTTCAGCAGTGTTTGCACTAAGTCAAGGAGTTTTTAGCTTTTCACACCATCCCACCAGCAAGCTGCCTGGAAGACACAACAAACTGGGAAGAGAGACAGATGACCCCAACTGGCCAAAGGGTTATTCCATCTTATGTGGTGTCAATCTGAGTATATAAATTAGGGGGAAAGCTGACTGGGGGCACTGCTCAGGAACTCTGGGCATTGGTTGGCAAACGGTGAGAAATTGCATTGTGTACAATTACTTTGTATAACCTAGTTATTATTATTTATTTTCCCCTTCTGTCTTATTAAACCATCTTTATCTCAATCAAAAAACTTGGTTTTTTCCCCTGTTTTCTCCCCAATCCCACTGAGGGAGAGGGAGGAGCAAGCAATTGTTAGGTTGAATTTACCTACCTTCTGGGTTAAAGCAAGACCCCACTGAACATAAACAGTTAAAATGTGTGATGGGAAAGAGCAGAAAGAAAAAGTAGCATCAGCAACTTCCTTGTAATATTTCTTTCTCTAGTTTTGGGCATCCTTAATTTTGTGCTTGTGCAATTTTTATAAGTACATCGTTGCTGCGAAAGTAGCTGTCATGAAATAGAGTTGAGACATAGAACTGTAGGATTTAGAAAAGAATAAGAAATGTTGTGCAAACAATAGGAATCACAATTGCCTTGCCAAGGATTAAAAAACATGCTTGTGATGTCATTCTTCATCCTTCATGACACAAGCGCTCACAGTGATTGCTGAGGTTAGAAATAGATGTCCCTTTCATTACACCAATCTCATATCCAACTCTCAACGCGTTCATATGGTACTGCTCAGTATCACACATCAGTATCACAACAATACCACGTTCGACCATTAGTCTGATTCAGCATGTCAGCTTCTGTGTTCCCTGCCTCTGTGTCATTTATCCAAGTCAGAAACTCTGCTTTATAACCTAGTGATAAGGAAACTCTTAACTTTAATAGCTGTGCCCTAAAAGAAACCAGCCCTAAAAGAGCATGCCAACTCTTGATTAGTAACATTAGCAATTTCCCCTCCAGGCCTCCAAGGAGAGGATTTGTCAGGTGTGTACACTTCTTATGATAAGAGAAACACATACTGTGTATTAGGAAATGAAACGTGAAAACTCAGATAGAACTGGAATCTTATCACAGAATCTATTGAAAGAAGTAGTTTGTACAATTATAGAAGCTATATTTACAAGATAAAAAGGTAAATTAAGAAATCTAGACATCACAATATAAAAGACAAGCAAACAAACAAACAAATAAAGAACTGAATTGGTTGAATCAACTTACAGAGAAATCAGTAAAAATTTGCCGGAGCCCACCTCCAGAGGAGCAAGGTCAGTTATTATAAGAAACTACCTATTTGAGTGAAATAGCTAAAATATTTTACTCTGTGTTTTTGGCATAAGTAGATAATGAAGATTTTATCTTACAACATGACATAAACGTTATAAACATAGAACTATTTTAATCTCAAAAAGTCACATATGAGTCACATGACTCTATATTTAAGTTATTGTTAAAACTAGTGTTCTTACTAAGCACAGTCTTCAGAATGTTATGTTCAAATCTTCAGAAACAGTGATCAAAATTACAATGATGTCTTTGATATGGAAATGTTATTGCATTTTTAACATCCATATACTCTTCTACAAGACATGCTGGCCCATTTTCAAGGGCGCAGTAGGCAGATATCCCTGTCTGCTCACCATTTTGCTATTCTGTGTGGGTACAACAAGGAAGGAGGCTTGTCCTTTACAGCATTTAGCTCTGAGTATGTATCTTCCAACCATTTTAGATATCCAAACCTGTTTTGGATTCCTCTCTGGAGCCTGTAATCTAAAAGATATAGTACTAACTTTTAGATTCAAATTTCTAACTTCAGGTAAGATCTGAGATTCTTGTCCCTTGAGTTTCCCAAATTAGATATTGTTTGAATTCGCTCTTTCTTTTCCCTGATATTGGATCATCGCTATCTCTAATCAAGATCCAAATCTTCTGAATATAAATAGTCCCTTATGACTATCCATTCAAGAACTGGATATACCTAAGCCATTTTTGTGTGTTTTCTTAAATGCAGCTGGTAATCCCAATCATACTCTAGTTATGTGACAGATCTACTTCATATAAAATTGTGTTGAATTTTGCACTTCCAACCTCAAGAAACTTTTTCTAGCTGCAAAAAAGGGGGGAAAGTCCCCATTGTCTAACACAGGTTTTTTATTGCCTGGTAAGATTTTGGCTTTCCCTAAAACTAGGATTCAAGGGTCATGCTATTGGATATTGAGATACTAACATGTTTTCAAAGAGTACATAGCTGTCTATGGGAGACAGCAACAAATATATACCAAAACAGTAGTTCGGTGACATAGTGCAGCTACATACAGCGTTTTAATAAAAGTGGAATTCCACCTTCTTAAAACAACACTCTTCTCTGCAGAACACTTTAATAAAATTATTCAGTTTTCTTTTACACATGTAAGAAGTTAATTTTTCATACTGATGAGCACCTACAGTCTAGAAATCAGGACATTTCCTATTGGAAATTTAAAATCACTAGCAAATCATAAAAAATTATCTTCCTTCCCAGCACGAGGTGAGTTGAAAAAAATGAAATTGTTGCTGTCATAGTTACCATTACAGGATGGTGGCTGTGTAAATTATTAAAAAAGAGTTTGATCATACTTTTGATTTTCAATTTGTCATAGGCCTCTTAACCTTCTGTAACACATTGTGCTTGAGGATTAAAGCCATTAGTTTAATGACTATAATTAGTCATAATTATCCTAATAGAGGATATTGGTTGATGAAATCTCATTTCAATGTTCTTAGTAGATTTAATTAATGCAATATTTATGTCAGCTTGAAAAACACGGCATAATGCAATGTACCTAGTTTTTTATGACTTACCAAGAAGTATAAATTTGATGGGAGTTGCCAAAATATAATCCTATGTGTGCCTGATCAGTGTGCCATAAATTTACCTTACACCAATCACAGTAATATGAGGGAATATCAAGACCTTTACACCTCTTCCCCTTACTTTTTCAGAAAAGAATTTTTAGGCATTCCTTACTGGCACTTTTCTAATGGTTTATCTTTCTTCTAAACTTCTTGGCTTTAGTGCTGCCCTACCAAGTAATTCAAATGTTGTTCATCCACTAATGTACTTTCTTTGCCTATGGCACCTCCCTCCCTTTCTGGGAGATGGCAAATAAAGTCAAACAAGTTGAAAATTTCCAATACCAGCACAATGAGAAAAGGATAACTATATCACTATTGCTTCTCAACAGCTCTGGGCTACGAGAATTCACGTTTACATTTTTGAAATATGCACTTAAAACAAACTGGCACGTTGAATTTTCTGTTGCTGTCATAACTCAGGGCCTCAAGAATTGTAAATAAAGCTGCTTTGGATTTAAAGAAACATTCTTACCTGTGAGCTGAGGCAGCTCTAATCTTGGGGAAAGTGAGGGAGGTCCATTCTCACTAGAACTATAATCCTCAGTAAAATTTAATTCCCCATCTGTACTGTGATGATGTCCAACCATACTATCACCAAACCTGTCACTAGCACATTAGAAGTATACCTTACCATTGTATCTGCCCTCAGGTGTGCATCACCAACAGCTAAAAGGCCTTAGAGTCCTATGTTTAAGCATATTCCATCTAAAGACAAAATTTTAAAAACATGATAGTATCTCCAAGAAAAAAAAGTGTTTCTGATAAAAAGAAAAGGATTTTTTCAGTGTTTTGAGTACCAGACTGAAGACTCTTGTGAGGTTTGCTTTCTCCCCGAAGACAAAGAAAAATTAAAAGGAGTCTTTCATCCTTTCAGCCTCACTGCCAAAGAGCCATGCATTCTTAGTCTGACTGTCCCTGCTGAAAGCAGCAAATGGTCCAGGAACTTGGACCATTCATGAAAAATTGAAACTGATAGCAGTCTTCTGGGTGAGTAAGCAGGGACCCATCATTTTCACTCTCTCCACCATAAAAAATTTCTCCTTAGGAAAAATATTTCCTAACAGAAATTGATTTTAACACAAAATTATCAACTACCTCTAAGCTTATAACACTTTTGCATGAACTTTGTACTAAGTAAATTTCATCTCCAAGTTAAATGTTAGCATACTATCCAGCATAGAGTTTCTAAACCCACCGAAGTAGGTTAGAAGGTAAATTTTCTTTTCAGCAATGACTTAAACATTATGATTTAGATACTCTGGAAATCTTAAGTCCAGGGTTTTCAAATGTTCATCACTAAAGATAAACTGTAAAGGCAAAAGGAGAAATATAAAGGTGAAAAGGCAAGCAATGAAATGAGAGTTGAGACTTTTAAACCTTCTACAAAGACAGTTATGTCAAAAAAGTGCCACTTGGCGAGTCTGACTTTTCCATGGGAATGGACTGATGTGAATTGATAATTTTGATAACTCTTGCTTTGCTTGTGATGGTTTCCTATCCTGAGAAAATTGCTAGAGGGAAGCTAGTGAGCTCTTAGGTTCCTCTTATCCCCAGCCACACATTCCCTCCCACTGTCTTTTTCCAACCTTTGAGGTCCCAAGTAGGGAGGGAGCTGATGTACTGAGAGTTGATCATTTATTGCCTGTATTTTGTTTGCTTAGTTTTAAGATGTCTCAGTTCACTAAAGACACAAAAATAGATCCATGACAGAATGAGGAGTGTGGAACTGCACTGGCTGCCCCATTTTATGCGTGGAAAAAAGATAGGTAAGAGTAAGAAGCTACTGAAACTCAGACTAAAATTTCAAAACTGGCTTCTTTTTCTAGTCCATACCCATTGCCTATTCAAAAAATTGAAATATTTGGGCTGTCAAAAGAAGCAGGTTATGTTGATGCATATCATGCTTACAAAACTTTCTCTTCCATGTCTGTTACGTGATTTTGCTACCCTATGTGGCTGAAATTCACTGTGGGAATAGAGAATCAGGAGTAATGTCTGTAAGACAATTTTATCTGATCTCTCCTAAGCAATACTTGTCTAAAATCAAGGGTGATGTATAAGATAAAATAAGTAGTTGAAAGGCAGCCCATGATGCCAGCATTTACATACTGAAGAGCCATAATTTGTAATTTTTTATGCCTTTCAAAAGTGTTCCCCTGAAGAAGGTTAAGTATGATAGTGTTATACACCTAATTCCTATGAAAAATTAAAAATTCCAATGGGTTTTCAGCTGAAAGGATTCTCTGCTATACAGTTTGACTATTTTATTTTTTAATTACTAAAAAGGTAAGTATACTTACATAGAATTCACCAAGACCTGCTTGAGCTTTCGTCACCTATCACAAAACTAGCAACAAAATGCACAAAAGAATTATACTAGCTAGCATCCAGAGATTCAGGAAAAATAGAGTTTGCCTTGAATGCTTATTTCTTGGGCCTTCTTACTTATATCAAGTCTACTGTTGAAATTTACCCTATGGGGAAAGCAATCTCCCAGCTAATGTATGTGCAAAGCATCCTAACTCCATTTTTTAGGATTTCAGAGGGACTTCAGAAACATTTAGCTTTGGGCTATCCCTCCATTGGGAAGAGAACCTTGCCCAAAGAGAAGCTTTACAGTAATTATCATCATCCTGGAATTTTACAAACAATACACATGATAATGAAGAATGCTTTAAAATATCACCCTAATCACTATTAATTCCTTTGGTATTTATTGTAATAATGGTAATTGTGATGAACTCATTTTGCATTAATGTGAGTGCTTCTAGAACTCCACATTAATTTATAACACTATATTGAAGTGTTATTCAAGAAGGATATTACACAATTTATTTTTTAAATGTTTGCAAACTCTTTAAAATCAAAGACCTCCTCAAAAAAAAAAAAAAAAAAAAAACCACCACACTTTTTTTTTTTCATCTGCGGAGATTGTTTTTGTTTCATTAAACCCCTAGTTTCTGCTGAGATTTAACAGTGATAAAAACTGACAAGGTTGAAGGGAATAAGCTGAGGCTCATGTCACAGGGAATACATACAGAGAGAGAGGAAAAATCTTGTAGTTTTCAAAGGCATTTGTGTAAATCATTTTTGCTTTCATTTTACACCTAGTGACAACTGCCAGATTTATGCCACTGGAAATTAAAAATTATAAGTTTATTCAGTATATAGAGAATGCTGGCTTCTGCTAATGTTGACTGTATGTGATTGAAAGGCTGATTCAGTTTTTATATCTGTTCCAGTGTACCATCATCACTGTAGTATCTTTGCTAATGACTGGGGTGTTACAGATGTCTTAGTCCACTATGTTCACAGTATGCCAATTTTTTGTAAATTAATAATTTCAACTGTAATTCTTCAAATTCTTAAATTTACCTACCTATTTGGGTTATTTTTCCACTTGAACTGCCTGTTGCACTTTGGTCTGAGCATCTTCCACACAGGTAAAAAGCGAAATCTGAAGTAGATAGGTGGTTTGCTCTGCATTTTTCAAAGCTTCTTTCAAAATCTTAGCAGATGTTGAGATCTGCTTTTCACACACCATCAGCACAGGACTATCACTCCACATTATTTCCCCTGGCAACAAGGCTGATATAAGTGTCCTCAGTATCCCTTCACTCCTTCTGCCTTCAGAACTGCATGGTGAATTTATATTATTTAAAGCACCTCCTTTAGTTTTGCAGCGTTGTTGTCAGTGCAGCTGATGGGAACTCACAAGGGTGGAAATCATTGGCAAGGGGAGAAAAAAGCTGCTTAAGTCAAGTTTGCCGTCCAGGGAAAATAGAATGACTGGCCTTAGCTTTCTATATCAGTAAAATTCACTGAGGGCTTAAATGAAATGTCATTGAAGTAGTGCATAGGATGCTATGCACAGGTGTTTGTGTCCTGACAGGGAAAACTGGTGAGAATTCATTCAGGTTCAAGAACAGTGTCACTACTTTCACCACCTTTTCATTCTCACTTTTTGAAAACATTGGAGTTCATGAACTTTTTTATGCTAAAATACACATGAAAATCAATGAGCAAAATCAAACTAGCTCTGTTAAGCTCAGGCTCTGTTATTCTAGACAGAATGCAGCTGGAAATCCTTTGAGCTTTGCTGGCTATTCCTTTGGAATAAAGAATGCGTAACCCTTTCATTCTCATGGATGTTGCTATGTGCCTCTGATTCCTGGATACTAACTTCTCTCCACTGAGCAACAGGCAAACAGACAAATCCGAATGCAGATTAAATTCTGTCAGCATTACATTGCTGCAAAGGTACCTTCGTGCTCCCTTTTTTCCCCAACCTTTCTTTATACACTGCTTGCTTCACGACTGGCAGCTCATGATGCCTGTCATGTTAATGGAATTGTGTAAGGAAGACACATGAGATGTATGGGGGCGGGGGAAGATGGAAGATTTCCTGTGAAAAGATAGATTCCTTCACATCTTTCATGTTCTCAGTAGTACGACAATGTTTCCCTATAGAGGAAACCTTTGCATTGACCAGTAAGTATACACCTCAAAAAGAAGACAAAAGCAAAAAGCAACAAAAAAATCTTTAGCCTGAGTTAGACAGATGCCCAGAAACAGACATACAAAAACATCCTCCCAAAACTTAAAGTGAGAAAAAGACGGTAGGCATATCTCAAAGGACAGCTCTCCTGAATTGTCCATTTTCCTACAAGTTTATGTCTGCAGGTCTACAGCAAAACTTCCATGAGGAAAGAAAACTTTTCTCAAGGCACTAGATAACAATGGTTTGCAAACTCTGATGTTGTTGATCATCACATCTACCAAAACGGCAAAAGACTACATTTTACAGAAACTGAACACACAGTGGTTTGTTCATTTTTTTGATACTGGAAAGGAATCAAAAAAGTTCCTGATCTTGGTATCTTCACCGTCTGAGGTTATTTTACAAAAGGCCATGAATATACAGTAAGAAAAGAAGTTAGCAATTAAAAAAGGAAGACAAAAAATACCATTTGCTAATATTTTGGTATATTGTGTTATTTTGTTGTCTTAGCCTTATATAGCCTTCCAAAGTGAATGTGTTTATTACTGCTTGTTGCAAAAGATGGTTTCTGTCCCATAACACTAGTGAGATTTTTTATTCCCATATTGCTTTCATGCTTTCCCATCACTGCTTTAGGTTGGCGTTATTTCTGTATTAACTCACTTTCCATCAGTTTTTTACTCTTAGTGTAGTTTGATAAGTTTAACATTTCAGGATCTTTTGCATTTGTATTGCCATTTTTTATTTGTAAACAAAATGGATTTTACAGTACCTTGCATTTTAATTTAAAGTACTATGAGAGCCTATCAAACTTTAAAAATTTGCTTTCAAAGTATGCTGAAATTAGCATTTGTATTTACCACTTCACTGTGTTGGTAATAATCAGTGGAACGAAATGTTAAACCACAGAAATTCATCTTTTATGGCTGGATAATCCCATCAAGAGGGAACAAGAATAGGCTGTTCTCTTCTTTAATAGGCTTTGAGATGCATCTGTCTTACAATAGACATCAAACCACATCAGTCATATAAAAAATATTTATATTGTCATGATTTAGTTATTTGAAATATGACTTTTAAAGACCAAAAACTTATTTATTGTTTTTGCTCAGTAAATTTGCAGCCTTTTACTCAAAGGACTGCACAGAAATACAATTTAAATATCAGAACTGCATAGAGAAATTTGTAATCATTGGTTTCACTGAATCATAAAAATGCCATAACCATAAGATTAGAAGAAAAATAATAGAGATATTCCTATAAAAAATATGAAGTATTGCAAATAGGTTAAATTACTTATGATTTCCTAAACCAAAGCACAGGGAAAGGAGTGTTTAGGGCCTTATATTGCACCTTATAATAACAGGTGCATTGCTATAATGAATAGATTTTTTAAAGCAACACATTATCTGTCACTAAGGCTGGTTTTTATCTTGATGTGAAGCATTTTCATCCGAGAAGTGCAATCTTTCAATGTTTGTGTAAAGTTAACATTAAGTGCTAGCATCTTTAGAACAATTGCACTTCTGCATATTGATTACTGCTCTGGATCCCATCTCTGAAATGAGTGCTTGATATCATGCTATCAGTGAAGTCAGAGGTCAGAAGTGCATCTTCCTTGGCATTTTTCATTTAAATAAAACTAATGAATGAAAAGAAAAAGGTGAATGACAGGGGCAGAGGGCACAAAAAAGACTTTTACACCTACACAAAATACACAGGGGGCTGAAACTTGTATGAAGGGGTATTGAATAGCCTCACCCAGATCCTCACTGAAATCTGTGTCACCAAACCAGAATAAATTAGAGATTGGATGAAATTCTTCAAGGTGATCTCCCCAATGTTCCTGTTAATTCAAGACCACTATGGCTCATTTTTCATATCCAGTTATAAGCTATGTAGCTGGCTTGTGATCCTTGTGTATACTGGTGTAAAGAATTATATAGGAATATGCAAAAGATTGGGCATTAAAGTTCATAGCCTGCCAAACCTGGGCTTTGAGGAAGCAATTTTTATCTAAGGAAGGACAAAAGGGACCACTTTCTCAGGAAGCCCATAACCTTAGCTTAGTCATTACCCACCCACAGTTCCAGCTGCTCTGCCAGCTCTTGAAGAACTGTCAGCGAATATCCCTGCTGATCCAGGACAAGTGGGGATCACCTGAAGATTTGGCCATGTCATGGGTGTAAGAGAAAACACGTTACTGGTAGCAAAGGGTTGTGCTGCAGTAAATCTGCTTCCTTTTTTCTGCCCTTTTTTCTTTCTCAGATACCCTGTTCTGAAAGTTTATAGAACATGCCAGTAGAGTTTGTTCAGTGATCCTTCAAATTCAGTTTGTCTGATAAATTCTTTTCAAACCCGTACCAGGCACTTGGCTAATGACAGTCCATGCTGATTGTGTAGTGGCTTAATCTCTCACTGTACCCCCTCTAGAACTTCTGAGTTTGGAAATTAAATGATTCTTAGTACAAGTGATGACAAGGGTAGATATGAGCCTCTTTATGCAAAGGTCTCCTTAATTACACACATCTTAAATATTTGTTGTAAAATATTAGCAAATATTGCAGCTGATGCCAAGTTCTCTGTGACGTTTCATTGCTGGTGTTCAAGAGACTACTTTAGTTACAATCAAATGGAAGTGTGATACCTGTTGTTTGCTTGAAAAATAAAAATAAAAACATTTGTTTTCAGACCAAATTGATTCACTTCCAACTGAAGAAGGATATTTTCAGATTTTTTGATATTTTTTGTCCCTGGTAGGTAAGGAAACTCAGTGTGTAAAAGCCAATAGTAGCTTCCTTGGAGACCACTATCTTTCAGATACAAAAGACTGAATACTTTTTAAATGGAATAATTCATAACTTTGTAAGGACCAGTCAAAAATACAGAGTAGAAACTATACCTGCAGGAAACTATTTTAGAGTAAATGTCAAAACCAAAGTCTGAGAGTAGGCAATGTATGTTTTAGAGGGGAACCTACATAAAATTTTTAGATATAAGTGGCCAGCCAAGAACTCAGCTGCAGGTTTGAGGCCATTTCTGATAATGAATTACTGACTCTAAAATATATATTCTCTTATGTAATTTGATTATGTTAAAACATAGTGTATGGAAGAGAGATGGTTTGTTTGGAACACGTGAATAATAATGATATGGAACATATGAATAATATGCCATATGAGATGCCAAGTGGTTATACCTGACGTATGACCTTGTTTAATACCATTGAGATCAATGGTATGCACAATCAGCTACAGGACTTTTTAAAAATTGCAAGTAGTTTATTTGATACCTTACCTGAGCTCCTTAAGAAAGATTAATCTCTTTAAAGGGAAGTATCTAGTTCCTTCTTCCCAGAAAATTATATCCATATAAAAAAAAAAATTAGAAGAAGCCAATTATTTCTAAAACTAAAATGACTATATTACAAAACTTTTTTTCTTATGTACTTAGTAAATTTAATGATACTTCTGTATAAGAATATTTTTTAAGAAAAAAAATATATTTACCATCATAAAAAACCTGTTTGAGATCACAACTACTACTTTAGTACAGAAACAAAGACAATGACTTAGATGAGAAGCCATAGCTTCTACCAGTATCAACTATCTTCGTAACTAATACAATACTTTCATATTGAAAAGTTTTTGTGCCTTTTTTTTTTCTTAAAGTTGCTTTTTCTTTTTTCTAGGATCTCTTTGCTGTAGCTCACTGCACTTTGCTGTTACTGTCAAGGGACCTGACTATCCTATAGGAGAGAACTGCACACCTTGTGAGCTTTTCCATGCATCAATATTCTATTGGCTCAGAAATTAAACATGACACTGGATTTCTTTTTCTGAAACTCCTTCACCTTTTCTGACCAATGTAAATAAATTCACAGAAATTTTATTTCTTAGAGAATATCACTGCAATGTGGGTTTGATTCATAATTTGGAATTCTAGCATTTCTAATAAAAAGTAAGTGGAAAACATTTGTTGTATTTAATTTAGCATTTAGCAGCATGCAGCTGCTGATACTGGTTTAAATTGACTCCAGTTAATGACATTAGAAATCTACTTAATTCTGATTACAAAATGAGACACTTTACAGTTTAATGAATTTTTAATAAAGCTTCTGTGTATCATTGTATGGGCCTGCTCCTTAACACATGAGACATTCCTCATATTCCATTTGTTTCCCTGTTTCAGGGAAATGATAATAAATCATCTGAGTATTTGCAGTTCCACCTTACTCTTCGAAGAATAATCTCTCTTGAAAACATAGGACCAAATTCTTTCCTTAGTTAGACCTCTGCATGTGAAAAATTGATGCATGACAGATTGATTTGTTTTTCAGAAAAAAACATGTTCATTTCTTAAATTACACATAAAAAAATGCCACAAAGCACTAAACATGTAGACTCAGATATCTCAACATTATTTGCCTTAGATGCAGGCATGTGGTTTGTTTTAGTTGACTCATTATGGATGAAAACAGATAAAATATTGCAAAGAGCAATCTGTTGAATATATATACAACATCTGTCATATACCACTTCTGACTCTCTGGCTGTATTTAAAACGGCACAAAATAAAGCAGGCTATCTACTTCTAAATATTGAAAGTAGCAGGGTTGAGATAATTTCATCTATGAAAAAAGGCAATACATACAGCTTGATATCTTCTCCTTACTCAAACACCCATGGGGAAACTGGGCACAATATGATGTTTAGTTTGGGACATTTTAGAAGAGTAGAGGAAAGGATAGTTGATATTTGACTTAATTATTTTTCTCATGCCTGTTTTAGAAGGTAAATACTAGGACTGTTGTTGCCGAGAGCACTGGCATTCACAAGTGCTGAAGTATAAAGCTGTACATCAACGACATTGTTCTGTGGGAGTTGTTTGTTTATTACTTGATCCTATTGCTGTTTGTGTTATAACCACAGGAAAACCATAAGGTCTGCATTGTATTTACCTAAAGAGGGTGAACTCATTCAAAGGGGTGGCTTTGCCCTTCCTTGATAATCACTGCATTACAATAATTCACAATAATTCTTGCATTACTATTCCAAAACCATTTAACATATGAACGTACTCACTGAGTAGCAAAGAAAATCAGTTAAAGGAGACATCATTACAGCTGGTGTTTCTTCCCTCCTTTTCCTATCTTGCCCTACTGAATTTTTGTGCTGTCTGTGTTTCAAGATGTTGAAAGTGTTTATGAGCTCTGCTGTTGGATGGCTAGAGAATTCAGTTTGATGTTATACGAGTTATTTTTAAGAAACTTTTTTTCTGTGTGTTTTAATGTCAATCTAATAAAAATGTCTTAAGTGTTATAGAATAATGCAAAATCTCTTTTTCTGTTGCTGAGGAGTATAATAGTATTAAGTAGTAGCCGAAGGGTGGCTTTTTCCCTATGCCTCTCTGTAAAGAAGATTAGAATAATGTAAAATTACTTAAGCAATTATTAGAAAGAGGGCATTAGAGAAGGGTTGAAAAGACACAAAGGAAGGTTTGGGAAGAAAACAAGAAGATCCAGAAAGACTTTCCTAGCAATGGAGATGAGGACCATCCAAGATGAGAAAAAGTAAATCAAGAGTTATTAAAAATATGCACAATAGAAAATGTGAGAGAAAATTCTTGCATAACTAAAAATAACCCAGGACTCATCCCTGGAACAGGAATTAAGAGAAAGCTGCAGTAAGACAGTGTTGCAGTTACAAAACTCCTTATACTACAAAATAAAGAACGAAGATTTTAAATTTACTATTTATGTTCTTGCCTATATACACTATCTCTCTCAAATACCCCTTAAAACCTAGTTTTAGGCCTGGATCTGGAAATCTGCCAAAATGTGTCCCAAGATCACATTCATCATTAATTCTGGCTTCTAGGGGTTACGTCTGCAGTGCAGAGGTAACAGGCAGTGTCCATGACTAGGAAACATGTTGGAGAACACAAGAAGTTAATCACTTCCAAAATCTGCTGATCATGGTGTTGCAAGCAGGGTCTCAGCCCCAAAGCATCTGTATGAACTTGAGGTCAACTGACCAGTCTTTGTGCCAAACTCACAAAAACAGAATTGAGAATTTAGTGCAAAAACGAGTCAGAAAAAAAAAAACCCTCTCCGGTCTTTTATGTTGAGCAAAAGCTGAGCAAGCAATTCAACCTTTCAAGCTCTCAAAATTTAGATAAACATTTTGAGGAATTTCTTCTCTTATGTCTTCCCACCCGTCAAAAGAGAAAGAGAGGAATGACAAGAGGAAGATCTTAAGTGAAAAAGATATCCAATCCAACCTTTTTGAATGGAACAGTATTTAGGTCTGTCAGAAGGAATCTGGTACTCGGTGTTTGTTTCTAGAAGCCCTAAGAGTGGACTTGCCCTCTTACCATCCAAACTGGAATTTAGCCAGATATATAAGCAGTAATTAGTGTTGCTCCACTTGAACCTGAAACTGGTCAGCTTGATGTAATTCATAGCAAAACTTACAGAAAGTGAGAATATATTTTATTGCATAATATATTAATAATATATTATATTAATAATATATTAATATATTAATAATATATTAATAATAATATATTATATTATATTATATATTAAAATATATTCTATTTTAATACATTTGATGAACAATCAGAACACTTCCATGCATGCTAGTGGTTCAGATTTGGAATAGAAATATCAAACTTCTACGGAGCAGAAAATCTTATAAGTAGAGTTTGAAAATGAAAGGTCTGAAATAAATCTGAACATGTTAATCAGAGCTAACATGAAAATAAAGTACTGGTAGACTAGTAGGAAGAAACAATAAAATTATTAAGTCTTGTGCAATCTGGAGAGATTTTCCCTCAACTGAGGAAAAAAAGTATAACATACCATAAAACTGGTATTTCCATTAAAGTCTATGATTTTTAAGGTAGAGTTAGTGATGAATATTACTTCCCAGGCTTCTTTTTGAACTTATTCTGTAGATATTACTTGAGACATCTTGGACTGAGAGGTCAAATCTAAAGTATTTTTTGTGAAAAACTGTTCTTCCAGCTGTGACTGGGCATCTCCATTGCTTATTGTAACTGTATTTTTATTGTGGTGCATAATGTCTGATGGAGTTCATCCATTTAGTTTCTAGAAAAGCTTTTAATAAACTGGATAGGATAGATTGCATTTTGGAATGTGCATATGTAGGATCATGGTTTTTCATTCTCCAACTTCTTCAAGATAGTTGGTGATCTTCAACAAGATTTTTCTTCTGCTGGTGAGCTTAACAGGTTGAGACTGGGAAGGTATAGGTTATAACTGATGAAATTATTTTCCATGCTGTTTTCAGTACACTATAATAATAAGGTCATTGTAGTCTTGAATTTCAGAGGAGATATTTATGCTGCAAAAATAATCTGCTGTACTGTACATTTTTTTGAGATATGGTTGCTTTAAAGACTAGTATTATATTGTGACAGTGAACACTTACAAAAAAAATTGATCAAAAATTAAAAGAGATACTTTATTTACTGCTAAAAGCATCAGAAATTTCAAGAAAACAGAATTTTGCTATCTGAAATTAGGTGATCCAAAGACAACAGTTTTGACTTTGGTGTTTAAGACTGTGACTGCATGAGCTTTCTTGATTTCTGTCATATAGCCTCATATCTCTGGAATTTTAGTTCTCTTACTTGCATTCAGAAACTGCTTGTGATTTTCAATAAGCCATATCTGTTTTATAACTAAAGTTCACAATGCTTCCTACATTCACTTTTAATGTACTCCCAGAAAAATAAACAAAACAAAAAACCCACCATGCTGTTTATGGTGACTGTGTGCACTAAATGCAGTACTTTAGGACGTTGCTACAGCGCTAGGAATTTTTTTTAACCAAAATTTATACTTTCAAATTTAAGCTAATGGCTACTTGTGCACTCAGCATATGGTTTTCACAAAGTGCTGACAAAACTCTCCTCCCACTAAAGGAAATAGGAGTGTTTCTGCAGACTTCAGCAGAAGCACACTAAGGCAAAGCAGAGGACTACAGAAGTAACTAAGGTGCTATACTTCTTAACAGAAGAGACACAGCGACATGACAACGCAAACCCATTCTGCAGAATTACTGTACAAATTAGGCTTGTGCTTAGGGTTTATAAAAATACTTCTCTCAGCAGGTGATCTAGCACAGCTGAAGCCAAGGTGTTAATACAAGCAGGGCTGAATCCTTTCTGCATGAAAGCCATGAACACAGTCCATGATTTTTACCCACATGACAGCTGCTCCATGTCTTAGAACAGCGATATGATTTTCTTCCTCTTGTAGCTGTAAGTAAAAATTAGAATACCAGTAAAAACAAGTGGTATTACCATTGCCAGTGTGGTTTTAAAGCTTGTCAGAGAAGGGATGAGCATGTAAAACTGTATTTCACCATAAACACTGAGAAGTGGTTCTATAGAAACACAGGCTTACAAGAGAGGCACTGCTTTAGTCAGTAAAGTCTATTTGCTGTTCTGTACCCTATGAAAAGTAAAAAATAATTTAGTGAGTCTATAACCTGAGCTCTTATCCTTTTCTCTGGCTCTTCCAGAAATCTGTAGCTGCTCAGGCGGTACTACATGGAAAAAAACCATTCTCATCTGTAAGAACTGCCTGGACAAGGCAGTTCTTCTATTAATAAGTCTCTAATCCATGTTCATTTTGGTCAGTTGCATCCTTGTCCTTTTTCCTAAAGAAATTAGTGCTGCTGCTACTCCTTTTCCCCCTCCTTCTTTCCCTCTTCTTTTAGCAAATCCACATTCTGCTGGCAACTACTGTTCTTGCTTACTTCAGCCTGTTTACTACAAGTGAGCAGAAAAAGACCCATGTATTTCTCTGGGTCTGTGTTCCCCTTATAATATGATCTACTATTAATAATACATGTAGGGGTTATTTAAAATATCAACTCATCTACTGGAAAAAAGAAAACAGAGGCTCAAAACAGTTCCCCAGGTGAAACTAGGAATTTAACTACAGCAATAAACTGCATGAAAATAATTCTCACAGGTCAAAGGGGGTATTCACAAGGCAGAGGCTAATCAGGCCTCAGTATCATAACAGAGACACTAATTGCCTGATTTTCAGTGTCAATGGACACCTGCACCTCCTACAGAAGTGTACATTGCTGGCAGAGGAACACGATAATAAGAATGTATGTGGTAGTTTTCTGCTAGAATGTAGAATGCAAAAAAAAAAAAATGTACAACAATAGAAGTAGTTTATCCCCAGTGTACTCTGAGTTTGCCATTTTGCTTTGATTCCTGTTTGTAAAAGTGTTTAAAATTCATAATGTTTAATGTCCTATACTCATTATTGGTACAGTAGGCTCAGTAAAATGATGTTGAAATTAAAGCTAAAATCAAGACAATGTGAGTTATAAGTCATATATGAGAAAATGCAAAACAACCCACCTCAGATTTTGAGAAGGCCCTGTGATAAACTGCATAAAAATTTCCATGGAAACACAGACAGTTGGCCTTTTAACAAGTAATCTGTTTGTTGAAATATCAGCGTGTCACTTTTTTTAAATGGACAAACGAATGAAGATTATGCTCAGTTTGTGTACAATAAAAATAGAATTGCCCTGGATTCCACAAACAAATAATTTCCTGCAAATAATTCATCTGTGTTTCCTTCTGTACTATAAAACGCTAATCATTTCCCCAGTCATTTCAATGAAGCAATAGTTTTGGAATTTTTAATTTTCATGTCCTTTTGCAGTGATAGCTATTGAAACAGAAATATATAGCATTGGTTTATTTTAATTAAAAACTAGCTTGTACAATATTTTTATTACTTATGCAAAAAAGTCTGACTTAGTTTATTGGATACCTTTAAATATAAATATGTTTCAAAGCAAATTAAAAGCAATATTCAGTCCAATTACAGTATTTAAACAGTTTTATTGTTTAAATGTTTAATGTTAAACCACAATGTTGAATAACACCGTATTAATCTACAGACACCTGAATGATGGCAAAATGTAAGCTGCCGAAGATTATATAAGGAAAAAAAAAATCTCATTTACAAATATTAAGAACATCAACTACTTTTTATACACTCTCAGCTGCCTCCTAGTTTGACAATGTATTTTTGCTCCATCTGGATGTGCTAGACTTTGCTGAATCTTCATAAACAACTTTCTTTTGCTAATGCTAATTCTAGGGAGGGGCAAAACACTTTAAACCTGTATTTATTATTATTAAGCAGCTTCTGGAATTCTGGAAAGGGAAGGGAAGATGTAAGGAGAAGGGTGAAGAAAAGAAAGGAGAAAGTGAAAGTAATTTTACACTCCAATTCAATCTAAATATTGGTGATACTCCAGTACCTGTAGATTCATTTTACAGTTTTATTCAAGATTGTATCTGAACAGATAAATTCATAGAATATTTTCTTTTGGTAATCCTCGATTTAAAAACCATAGAGAATTAAGAGACTTGCATTCTGTCAAATCTACATGCCTCCTAACACAGAAATCTTACAAATGGGAGGTAACTAAAGATACTAGCATGGGAGAGCTACACCTGATTCATGCATTCTATTAGTGAACTTATAACACTCTTCCAGAAGACTGCAAAATCACATATATCACCTTTGCTAGAAAAATGCTATCTCTTTTCCCACACAGATAGCTGTGAATGTCTCAGAACTGAATGTAGCCTGGCTTTGTCCCTTCTGTGGTGCAGAATTTACTGGAAATTCTCTACATTTTTTTTGCAGCTTCCCTCATCCAAGGATGGATTGCAGAGAAGCTACCCAATCCTACACACTAGATTGCAGAATTCCTCTCAGCCTATTTATCATTGGAACTTAGATGATTTTGTGAGGAGAGGTTATAAACCTGGTTAGAAAGAATTGAATGAAACAGAGATGTCTGTTGAAAGATGTCATATGAAAGAACCTTCTGTGTAGACAACCTGAAGGTAACATGCTTCTGAATATTTTACTTACTAGTAAAGTGCTTACTACTTATTACTTCTATTTATGAGTAAGAATATATGTTGCTTATTATTTTCCACGTGCAGAGGATAGAAATGTGAAAGAACTGAGGCTTTTCATAGAGCAAACTCCACTACAGTTACTTCTAATTCAAAAATTTTTGCATTCCAACTCACCACTTAAGGGCTAAAGCTTCTTTGGAATGATGCCAAACAGTGTTTATTTTCAACAAAAGTGTCAGAATATACGAGGAACTCAAAAGAAAAC
Source organism: Empidonax traillii (assembly GCF_003031625.1). Classification (NCBI taxonomy): domain Eukaryota; kingdom Metazoa; phylum Chordata; class Aves; order Passeriformes; family Tyrannidae; genus Empidonax; species Empidonax traillii. The sequence continues at coordinate 54,980 of NW_020956144.1, read as the reverse complement.
GACTTTTAGGATCAACATCATAAATAACACACAGAAAGAGCTAAGGGTAATGAAGTTATCATTCTTGGGTTTGGTGGGTTATATTGTCTGAAAATTTAGTATCCTTTTGGGGACAAACACCACTACTCATTTCTCCCTGGTTACAGCCCTGAAGTGGACACATGTAGCACATTCCTAGGTAAGTAAGCCCAGTAACTCATAGGTGTGTTTAAATGTGTAAGTACTCATATGTACAATAAGGTAGGACTGGATTTTCTTGTATTCGTTAGTAACATAGAGTTTGGTGTATTGCAAATATATTCTCATTATGGAACAAACCCGGGTTTTCAGAACCTTGCTACCCACTTAAAAATGTTTTTCAAGAAGGAATACAGAACATAAGCTTTATGTCTTTTTAGGAGACAGCATTACTTTGAATGTTTATTATTTTTTAAGGTAAAACAGAATAAATTGTGATTTCTCTCTCTAGATTCGAAACCTTCTGCTATTATTTTCCTTCAAGCCTAATTTTAATTTAATTTTATCACACATGATTAATACAAAACCATGACTAATTGCTTAATCTCTTTGAAGAGAACATATTAGAAAAGAAGTTGGCTGAAGCCATCCAGAACTGGCTTTATGAGTTAATTGTAGGACAGACCACTTTAAGGGTTCCAGAGGGACTATTTGGGGTTTGTCTGTTAATAGTGATGGTTTTGTTCTATGGATCCTACTCTACTAGGGAATGAGAAAATGAAGCTGAGGACATCTTAGCCATGATCACTTTTTTTCTTCCCCATCTGCATCTCTGGACTCAGGAGGCAGGAATATACACTAAACAGAAAGGGATGCAGCCCGTAGGACTGGCCTTCCCCTCACCTCACTTTTGCCAGTTTTCAACATATCTCAGGCAGAAGACAGGAAGGATTTGCACTCTACAAACCAGAGCAGACTTCACCCTTTCTCCTTTCCTTGTAGTCTATGCCCTTCTAATATTGAAGATGGATGCTGTAGCTCTACCATCAGTCTTATTCCCAGCAGAAGAAATACTTTGGCATATTTGTTCTCTTAATTAGCATATAGCCTTCAGCAAAGCTCTGAGCAGTAGACTTCATGCAGTTTCATTAAACACATGAACAATTACTGTAAATTACTTAAATTAACCTCATATAATACCACCATGACCAAAATCCTACATGCATGAGAAGAGTGTTTTAAGGAAGATCACAGAACTATACAATGTGTCCACTGTAACCAAAACAGAAAGAGCTACTTGACCTCCCATTATCACCTTTAAGTCATCAATAGAATTGGCTTGGCCAGTTTACCTTGCTGAATAAGTAACCTGAGAAGATGTACTCTTTCTTGTAACTGAGTCAGTCTATGTGATACTGACACAAAGTGCATTACCCTTACTCATCCTGGCCATTTGGACTGTCTAAGCCATCAAATATTTGTTATGTTGCATCATCACACTATGTAGCAGGCATTAATTTCTAAAATTAATTTTTAATTAATTTTTACAAATAATTTTTACTTATTAAAAAAAAGTCTGTGTAGAAGTGTCATTAATTGTGGCTAATTTAGAAACAAAACAAAACAAAAAACACAAACCATCAAAACAACGAAAACACCCTTTCACTAATTTGTGAACTTGGTTTATGACGTAAGCAGCCAGGTTTTTCAGTATGGTTAAGGACTTCTGTACCTAAGTGTCATCTTTGACACCTCAGTAATGAAGAACACAAATGGTGAGAAAGAATATATCATTGTTATGTCATTGTACTCTGATAAGAAGGGTAAGCTACTCAGTAAAAGTTTAAGTTTAGTTTTTGGAAATCTTGTTTGAGGAAAAAAATCAAAGCATGACTTTCTCAGTAATATTCTGGAGAACTTTGCCCTCACTATCAACAAACACAAAATGATTTTTCCTAGGATGAGATCTATGGATCTGTATACAAAATGTCATGAGATATAGACCTTTTTAGGAGGAGGGCAGACTGGCTGTGAGATTGCCACAATTTTCCTGTGATAAAGATCCAATGAAATTTGGAAAAATTCCTTTAAATTTCATCAGTTATTAATGTGGCATACTGTTCCTCTTCATCCACACTGCAGAAAATATTAAGAATGTTTTTGTAATAGCTTCATTCTTTAAGTTTGAAAATAAAAGTCAACTAATATATTTTTTAAATGAAGTTGCTACAAATTAATAATTTTTCCAGCACAAATACATTACAAATAACTCTAGTCTCTAGGTAAATATTTCTTATATATCAGAAACAGACAGTTTCCTGAAGGAACTTCCATTAATTTTTTGGGAGACAATATGTGCCGTACCTTCAACCTAACCTCTTCTTTCCAGCTTGGCTTTGTCAGAAAGAATTATTGACATTCTTGGAGACAGGCAATATTCAGAGAATATACAGTAGTGTTTACTTTAAAAAATGAGACTGTTCAATCAAAGAAGGTAGACAGTTAGGACTTTTATCTAAGCCAAAGTCATCTCAATGGGAACCTTCCTGCCGTGCAATGCTCCATATTCTAAATTGTTACCATGCTGTGCCTGTCTTTTTATTTTTAGGTAACAGATGCAGCTTATTGCTTTGAATACAATTTACAGATTTTTATAATAGAGGTATGAATTATTAATCTGCCTTTCACTTGTAACTTTTTGTGTATTGTAGTTTAGTAAATAATGATAAGCAGGAAATCAACAAGAACACTGTGGTATGTTTTCTAAATCAAACAGGTACGAGAACAGAGTTAACAGAGATAGTGCCTAGACAGAATGTAGTCTTAGTGACCACAGTAAATATATGTATTTTCTGCCACTTATGAGCAAAACATTTTGCTGGAAAAAAAATTAGTTTGAAAACTTTCAATATATCTAGAGGACTCAGCATAATTCAAGCACTGTATAAAGCAGTTCTTATCTGTTTTCTGTTTCATTTAAACAAAAAAAAGAGATGCTGTGTCTTTAAAACCATTTGAAGAGATTTGATTGTGAAAAACTTTTCATTCCACAAAGTTTTTATATATAAATATGTAAACTATATAAATTATAAATATATATTTAGTGTATATATATATATTTGGCCATCTAAAAATAATATAAATTTTGAAGTACTTCAAATTGATTTTGCATTCTTTTCAGTCGGTATAGTTTCTTATGGAGTATCACATGCTATGACTATTGCTTATTCTTCTGAACTGATAAAAATTATCATCTTAAGACCTTTTCTGAGTTCCAACTGAAATAAACACAAAGCCCCACATTACCGTTAGCACACTTTGACTAAAGCCTTGAAAAAGTAAAAGGAGATTCCAAATGTTCCTAAAACTTTTATCAAGAATTTGCATAATCAGAATTTGTACTAATTTATCAGTATTACTGAAATATTTTTAGAGAATATTCTTGGAAACTTCACATTATGAAGGAAGAACTCCTTCAAAATGTAAAGTCATTAATAATTTGCCATTAGATATATTTTGAAAATGAAAAACAAACAAACTAAAATGCTCTAAATGAAATTAAAAAAAAAAAACAAAACCACAACTTGGAATGTATAATAAAGAAATACAGCTGGATAGTTTTTTTTTTTCTACCAGAGATCATTAAGAAAAAGGAGAAGAAAAAAAAAAAAGACTTCTCAGAGATTCTTTGGCTTTACTATTAAATAAATAGCCAAATGTGGTTTTTATCTAAAATAATTTTAGCTAATGTAACTGGTGAACAATGAAATAATTTTTACTTCTTCAGTATGCCTAACACCATATGGGAATCAAAATCATTATTAAATTAGCAAAATAAAAATTTGTACATTCAACTGAATCTTATTGGAGCCAGACTTTCAATAAGTATGGCAAAAATTTATAAACACAAAATTTCCATACTATCAGGAGAGGTATAATCACAGTGACCAGATATCATGGTGGAACTATATTCAACTAAATATTTATAAATTAAGGTTTATAATATATTGCATATAAAACACTAAGTAGAATTGGCACTATAGACCTTAAAACCTTTTCTGTCCTTTTACCAGTCTTATACTGCTTGTTACAGTACCAAGAAAAAGGTACCAATTTTTTAATGACCCTGAAAATATCTGGTATTTAGAGAACTTCAGCTCATAAGTATCCTCATAGCAAATATATACTTATTCTTAGATTCCTGTCTTCAGGGAAGGACCTTTCAAAGCTATTTTGCATTTTAATAATTTCACACTAAATGCATTTGGTATTCTTTTCTATTTTTTGAGGTTAGGAGTGCTTGAATATTGCTGTAAGTTTAGAATTCAGACACGCATACATGAGTCTGGGTACAAAGTTTGCATGTAATCCCCTCAGGATGTACATATGAATTTCAGTGTGTTAGATAGGTTCAGAACAAGGTATGGATGTTCTACATGACGTTTTCCTACTTTGTGTTGCAAATCTTTACTAGTAAATTCCATACCCTCATTAAGCACTAACATTGGCAAACTGTGCATACAGTAGGAACTAACTGAATTTAATTGTCATGGCAGAAGATACAGTGAAAGCCTTGAAGTCTCTCTTTCCATAGGTCTTGTTTCTCATCAGTATTAGTTTAATGTTTGCTCTCAGCAGAGGATGGCCCCAGCTTCTTCAACACTTACAGATCCATGAAGATAGCAGCACACTGCACTCACCAATTTCCTTTGGCAGATTGTAGGACGTACTTTGTCTTAAATTGCATGACGTCTTGGCAGAGCTACTCATTTCAGCTCTCTGTACTAGAAGATTGTCTTTTTATAAAAGTAGTCCACAAACACCACAGAATCACCAAGTCAAGGAATGGGTAAGGTTAGAAGGAATCACAATGGATAATCTGGTCCAACCTCCCTGCTCAAGCAGGGTCATCCTAGAGCACATTGTCCAGGATTCTGTCCAGACAGTTCTTGAATATCTCCCATGAGAGAGACTCTACAACTTCTCTGAACAATCTGTTCTAGTATATGATCACCCACACACTAAAGTAGTTCTTTCTCCTATTCAGGTAGAACTTCCTGTGCAGCAGTTTCTGCCCGTTATCTCTTGTTCTATTGTTTGTCACCACCAAGAAGAGCCTGGCTCCATCCTCTTGACAACCTCCCTTTAAATATTGACAGACATTGATGAGATCCCTTCTCAATTGTCATTTCTTGAGGCTGTACAACCTCAGATCTATCACTCTTTCCTCATAAGAGGGATGCTACAGTCCCTTAATCATCTTTGTAGCCCTCTGCTGGACCCACTCCAGAGACTCCATGCCTCTTGTACTAAGGAGCCTTGAACTGGATGTGATAACACAGATGAGACCTCACTAGGGCTGAGTAGAGGGGCAGGGTCACCTACCTCAACCAGCTGGCAATACTCTTCCTAATGCACTCCAGGATACCACTGGCCTTCTCGGCCAAAAAGGTATACTGCTGGCTCATGGACAGCTTGTTGTCCATCAGGATTCCCAGCTGTTTCTCTGCAGAACTGTTCTCCAGCAAGTCATTCCCCTGTAGCGGTGCATGGGATTATTCCTGCCCAGGTTCATGCCCTGCGTTTGCCTTTGTTGAACTTTAGTAGGTTCTTCTCTGCCAATCTCTCCAGCCTGTCAAGGTCCCTCTGAAGGTCTGCACAGCACTCTAGGGTATCAGGCACCCCTCCCAGCTTTGTATCATCAACAAACCTGATGAGGAGGCACTCTACCCATTTGTCTAAGTCACTGGTAAATAAGTTAAATACTGAACCTTGGAAGACACCACTAGTGACAGGCCTTCAACTACAGCCTGTGCCACTGATTATGACCCTCTGGGGTTCAGCCAGTACTCGGTCCATCTCATTGTCCACTCATCCAGTCCACACTTTCTGAGTTTGCCTCTTGGTGTTGTGAGAGTGTCAAAAAATCTTATATCTTCAGCTGGTCACTGCCTGAAGTTTGTTCTATAGTGCTATAAAATAGATTAAATGAATAATTAAAACTCACAGAACTTCTCTGATTACTCACAAACAGGCACTGAATTCACATGGATGCCACAAGCTGCTTGAGACTCTTAGTAAAGGAAAAATGTCAGACTGTCCTTTGTGCCCTGTAACTAGTTCATCACTGGGCTATTGAGAATCTAGTTAGCAATGCCTTTACACTAAGGTTTCAATTTAGATCTGCCTTCATTTAAAAAAAGAAATCACAGTGAAAAGCAGCAATACAGACTTTCTTCTAATAAAACATCACCTCCACAAACTCATGAAAACATTCTGAAAATATGGGAGGATCTTTTTTTCTTTTCCTTTTTTCCCCCCACTAGCTCATTGTCATTTTAATGTAGTTTTGTACTTGCCATGAAACACAGGATTTCCTAACCAGATGAAAGAACCCTAAGACTTTTCTAAGCATGACCTGATAGTTACCTTCATCTCAGAAAAAGAGCTCTACAGTTTATCTGTTGATCTAATGGCATTAAAAAAGAAAGAAACTGTTTTTCCATAATCATCTCCTTCATTGGAATCATTATCCTTAGCCTCATCAAGATTCTTTGCAAGAGTCTGGGATTTCGCCCAGAGGTATGACAGTAGAAGCTCCCCAGCCAGACATTTCATTAAAAATATACATGAAATATAAACAAAAAATGCATTAAAAGCTACGTTGAAAAAAGGTATAAAGTGATACAAAGAAATTTCTAATTACTATCATCTTCACCAGACTGCATATGGAAAGAACAGCAGCCTCTGTTCATGATACATAGCTGCTCTGCTCCTTCACTTTCCTCTGAGAAAAACATAGCTCTCAGAATGAATATACCAGGCAACCAAGTACCTACCAAATATTGCTTTTTTAGACCATTTTTTTCCCTTTCTTAATTGTCCACAATATTTCACCTATCAATACCCTGAATTTCCTCAGAGATAAAATGAAACAATCTAGACAGCATCTTCCCCCCACAGTAAAAATAGTAACCGCACTATGCCATTAGAGCAACCAGAGCCCTATTTATTCATTTCACACTTGGTTTCTGGAGGAGACTGGTTTGTTTCTGTCCCTGGAGGAAGTGCCTGGTATGAGGTTTGAAACGTCAGGGATAATTAAGACAAACTGTGCTTTTTTGCCCCAACAAAGGAAATATATCCCTTAAAATAACTCCCCACTGAAATCTGTGAACAAAAACCAGCCCAGCACTGTTGAGGTAGCTTACAATGCTAAATCAATTGTCAGCATTAGCAAGGCTCTGAACTGGAGCATCTTGCAGTCTCACTGCAATCCAGCAGTTACTGTGCTACCAGCAGGTACAAGTACAAATAGAATGCTGAATAGTCAGATATGAAAGTGCTGGTATGGGGATCAAATGAAAAGATTTATAACAAAGATGTTTATGCCTTAGAAACTGAAAATATAATTACTGTAAGGTCAAAGTTTAGAGCTCAGAGGCGTTCAATACCATTTCTCATTCAGCCAGTCTAGCGTCAGTAGTCTTTAATCAGTATTGGCAATCATGTCCACTTAAAAACTGTGCAAATAACTGTATTCTGTACAGCCCGTTCCCCACCCCACTGTAAAAACATCTCTGAGAAACAGTGAGAAAATTTCTCTGCCAAAATGAACTGGTATGAGACCTTGGTTTCATGTCTGCTCATCATGTTTTAAGACAGGAAGGTAATAATTTTCCTCATATAGTTGCTTATTAATCCATCTTCAGAACACTGAACAAACTCAAACATCTAATTTTTTTTTTTTTTAAAAAGCATTCCATAACAGTGGGTTATTACAGAGACTTCAATTTGTCAATGCTTAGTTCTATAGTAGTAATTCAATAGATCTTGGATAACAGGTTTTGAAGTAGTTTTGAATAACCCATGCAGTGTTAATTCCCTTACATTTTCTTGAACCATTAGGTTGTGCAGTTTACCTTCTTTCTCTCTTTTTTTAAATAATTAACATGGTGAAGAGTTTTTCTTGCTCTGACACCTTTTATTATGGACTAATGCTACATAGTCTAAATAAGACATAAGGATACATTGATGATAAAGACAGATTATTTTGTAAAAACAGGTTTTTCTGTGTGTTGTGATTTAAGCACAGCTGGAAGTGAAGCACCGTGCAACTACTCGCTCACCTCGCCCTCTAATTAACTCTACCCTAGCTAAAACCAGGACAATGTGATATAACACAATGTTTAATAACATAGAAAAATATATGACAGAATAGCACGTAACAAAACCACAGGATGTTAATTACCATGATTATTACATGAACAGTAGAATTTGTTCATATTACTCATCAGACCACTTCTATGCAAAATGCACAAAAACTGGATGGAAACCTCAGTTAGATTATTGTGTTGAAACCATGTTAACATATTCTGCAATATGGCATAAAGGACTGTAAGAAAGCTTTTAATAATGAACTCCATTTCTGTTACAGTAGGATGATAGCTGAATGAGAGTTTTGAGTTTTTTGCATTTAAAAGTCTAATATCAGATGAGGTATGTTAGTCTGTCAGTTGATTTGACCTCCAATAGCTTTATGCTTGATTTCTTCAATCTTAAAATTTTAGTCTTGCTATTATAACAGTAGTTTGTTGTGAAGCTTAAGACTGTAAAGCATACTAGCACCATAGTAGCAAGCATTACCTTAAGTAAAGGAATAGTGTGAGTGCCTGAAACTATCTTAAGTTCCTTTAGGGCTCTTCAGGCTTCACAGTATTTACCTGCTTTCCTTATCAGAAGCACTACCAAGTCATGTCATGTTTTAGAAATTAAAACCATGAAAGCTCTACAAATTAATATTAATGCTTCCCCTGAAATACATACGATGTCATTAGTAGATACAGTGGCCTGACCACACATACTGTTGTAGCTATTGTAGGATGGGTCAGATAACACTGAGTGCTGCGGGAGCAGTAAAAGAGTAAAAAGCATTTTAAATTTACAAGTGTTTCTTTCATGTCCAACCATACTCATATGTCTGTATGTAAGCAGCTAGAAATTGTGCTTGAAAAGAGGAATAATTTGGAATCTGACTGCATGAGGAATAGCAATGCTCATCTAAGATGGGAAGTCTGGTTTTAGTGCTAATGTTGGTGTTAGCAGTAAATAACCTTTTCAGCAGTATGAAGAGGGAAAGCATTACTGCAGTCCTGGGAATTGTAAGCTGTGGAAGCATGTCAAAAGTCTTTCCCCCAGCCTGCTGAATACAGCCAACAGTTGCCAGATGTGATTAGAAACATTTTAAAAATACCTAAAAAAAGGCAAGAAAAGGAAGCTGGTTATGCAAAACCACCGTTTCAGAAGAAAATCTTTTGTGATGTCTTATTCAGAGCAATTCCTAATTCCAAAACACAAGGGCTAGTGAATAAGCTGCATCTTTAGAACAGATATTTTAAAAGAGTAGCCACAAACAGCAGCCAACCTATACCATAGACTTAAGGACAGAATTTCTTATATCTCACAGAGAAAGGAAAAAATAGTGGCAAAAGAAAGGACTAATTGGCACAACTGTATTAAGACTGGCCACAGTCCAAGTACAGAGCATGTAATATTGCTCTTCAAAGAACACAGCAGGAGGAAAATAGTGATTCAGATGGAGAGATGTCCCTGTGGGGAAGCCAGTAATTCTTTGAGCTTGTCAGACATACCTTGCAAGATCCAGACAGATTCAGATGAAGCTAGGAATGCATCAGTGCTTGATGGATAATTCCAGGATACCACTGTTCTCTTTGCCAATGCATATTCTTTAATGTCTTGGCAGCTCATAATGGTGCTTTCTAGCAAGTCCTGCTTCATATAGCTCAGCCTTAAAAATTCTTATGAAAATCTACCTGCCAAGATACAAAATGTATTCTCTCTGATGTTATCATAACTTTTTTAATACATATTTTTTGATTGCACTGGAATAATTTATGCCAGCAGAGAACATTGCCAAAGATTTACCCCATGACCAAAAATCTCATTAAAAGTATGTTATGGCAAAATTATCTATCCCTTACCTGAGAATAAATAAATTACGCACATATTGCCATTATCCTGAAATCAAATATTGTGAACACAGGACTACTGGATTTAAGACTAAACTTAAAAAAAACTGTAGTAAGAAAAGTAGTTGTAACAGTTGAACAATGCTAACTCTGCCATACAATTGTTGCAGAATCTTAAAGAATTTTTTGCTTTGGGGCTCAGATTAAATTAAAGCATTTTAATGCCTCATTCTGCTGTACTACATACAATTTTTTTATATGAAAATCTTGCTGTGTAGAACAAAATTTATCAACTTAAATTAGGAAAAATCCACCCCTTAGGGTCATTGTTCCAAGCAGTTTAAATATGGTGGTCAAACTTTTTTAAGTGTGATCAAGTATGAAATGCTTTGCATTTCACAGGATTTTCATGCACAGTTTCAGTTCTATCTAAGTAGTTGGTCTCCTGAAATAGTAAAAGTATGTCTAAGTGCAAAGGTTTGGTACTTAATGACCTGCAACTTCTTTCATGCAATGAGGAAAAAAGAACATATGGTTTAGTTCAAAGACTGATTGTAGTTATTTGTGTTGATTGTTTTTGTCTTTTAATTAAGTGAATGAAGCATGAAAAAGCGTGTGTATCTTCTAAGGCCAAAGAGAATTCACTGAAAGAGTAAAAGACAACTAAATATTTTGCAGAGATCACCCGTTAAAAAAAAAAAAAAAAAAGTCTTGATTTTCTATTCAAGTACATAATGAAGGCAGTAAAATTTGCCATAACTTTAGTTCAAGTTCTTATCATTGGCAATCCAATCATGACAGCAATTTATTAACTGTTTGATATGTTCTCCCTGGATAAGCTTGCATGTTTTTTATTACAATAAACAAGGCATGCCATTTGTGAACAGACAGGAGAAGAAACTCTGTTGACAGATGGAATGACTGCAGAAAGAAAAGGTAATCCTGCTACCTGAAAAAAGATAGGCAATTATTCCAGAAAATAAAGTAGAAAAAAAAATATTCTCTTGAAGATTAAAGATGATGTGTATGCTCAAAAGGTTAGACGTATGAACTGCTGACCATATATATAAGGTCTATAAGGGAGAAAAAAAACCATTTTTATAGAGTAAACATTCCCATGGTTTACATATTTAAAAGCACTCATTACGAATGCTCATCTCCTTTTCAAAAATATTATGATTGGAGTTTTCATAAGCAGATTACGATAAAATTGAGATGAAATCAGACACCAGCACAGCATTCTGGATTTATTTTGGATTCAAATGGTCTTTAGTATGTGCAAATCATTGAAGCATTAATCTATGCTTGAGGACTATAAGGCTTGCTTCAATATTTTATAGGAAGGGTTTTGATCTATGATTTATCTAAGGGTAGTGTGGTTTTGTTGGTTTTTTTGTTTTGTGTTTGTTTTTTTTTTGTTTGTTTGTTTGTTTGTTTGTTTGTTTTTTAATTTGGAATCAATTATCCTCTTGGTAGATGGTGGGTTTTTATTTTCATGTTCATTTCTGCCATTGAAAAAAGTTTGGAATATGTCTTTGAAGCTGAATGACCAGCCATATAATTTATATAAAATATAGGTTTTCTTCTGAATTGAATAAAATATTTGTATGGCATTAATAGTGCCATTTAATGGTGCTTTTTTGTTGCTGTTGTTTTGTTTTTTCTGTCTCTGATACCTATAGATTACTTAGGCAAGAATTTGTCAAGCCAAACAGTTTTCTCATTCTTGGCATTTGCATCTCAAAATGTATATAAAAAGACTCTGCAGTCAGGATATACTTTACTGCCTGCAGCTATGGCTAACTGGAAAGTAGTAGGCAAAGTGATTAGTGTTACTATTAACAATCACCTGAGAAAGTAGTCTGAAAAAGCAACATTGGAGTTTCAGATTTCATAACAAGTCTCACTATTATTTATTTCTGAACCTTTCAATGAAGCAAGTGCTAATAAATGTATAACATTGATGTTTCGTAACTGAGTCCCAGTTGTTCCAAAACAACATTACATGACTTTTGGTTTTACAAGGAGTGTGCCTGCTGGAAAGACGTTTTACCTACCAGTAAGAACCAAAAATTCTAAATTACCCACAGAAACTAGAGCAATTTCTTATTTGGATATTCAGATGGATATCTCTGTCTTTTGCATATGTAGATGCTGAGGGCTTTCTGAGAGTTCTCTGGTATTGAATTAGAGCACCCAAATGTCCTATATTCTGACAAGAGGCCACAATCTTGGTGAGGGTTTCCCAGGAGAAATTTTGCAAAGCCCCTTTTAGGTGTAAAAATATTATTCTGTCATATTAGGTTCCAATTGCCTAGAATAGACAGAAGATATAATAAGCAAAAATCAAACGCTTTGTTGATCTTATGAGAGGACACATAAGAACTCAGAGCATGCTCTTTGTGTAGTATCTAAACCTTTATTAACGTCTGATAGCACTCCAGCCTGCCAAGTAGTTCTCCACAACAAAGACAGAAAGAGGCTATGATCTTCTAAAGACTCTGGCCTCTAAAATCCAGTTGTAACCATGAAATAAATAGGTTAAATATTTTAAAAAATTTCTAGCACTCTGAGACGTGATGTGAGACTCTGCAGTGAAACTGACTGACTTACTTCAGGTCAAACAAATATTGGATTAGAAATTTTTCTTGTCTAGATACAGCCTGAAGCATCAGGCCTCCTAAAATAATTCTCTTTATTTAGACTATAGAAGCAATACAAGGATCACAGAATCCAGTTATATATCTCCAAAAATCCCCTCCAATGCAATGAAGTCGCAAGCTAACTTTAACCCAGATCCCCACGTGTATTTCATATTTTCTATAGTGTGCTGGGAAGAACTCTCTACCAGGAGCTGAGACCATCACTGGCTGATGGTTGTTAGGGTCTGCATGTAACTGACAGTTTTGTTATAAGTGGTGTAATTTTATTAAGACATATAACTGTGTGTGACACAAAGGAACATAACTGGAAAGATAGTCTCCTCCTAAACTTATTATGCAGCATTCAACCTAATTGCAGATCATAATTTCTTTATGTGAGATACTGTTTATATGAGGGTTCCCCCTAGCCAAAATATAATTGTAAAAATTCTACTGTTAAGAAGAGGTTTGGGTTCATGTTGTTTTCATGTTTCTTCCAGTGGCAACAAGGTGCTAGCTGTATGTGTCATCACTTACAACAAATCTTAGCAACAACCCTAGTTCTTTCTAGAGATCGGAATCTTGCAATGCAAGATCCACAGCTTCTTCAGCACCATAGTAAAAAACTAGAAGTATTTAGTAACATTGCGAAACACAAGTTTTAAACCACATATGGATAAAGTTGTTGAAAACCCCCTTGTGGTCACAGAAATGTTAGTACACTAAACTATTAACTTCAGAAACCCTGAGTAGAAATGAAAGCTCTGTTTAAACTAATTTTTCATGCATATATGTTTTTCTATTAAGCTGAAGCAGCAAGAAGAACAGCATTTATTTTGAAGCCTCACTACCAAAAAGTTGATAGCAAACTGTTGAGTGTTGAAGTACTTACTAAGAAGTTTATTGAAAATACACATTTTCAAGGTAGCTAGAGTTTGGATAAATACAACTTTTTCATATGGATTTCACACACATTTTGCGTGCATGCTTATGTGAACATCTGCTATGATGTGGATTTCACCATAGGATAAACTGACTTTACACATGAGTTATGAGGACCAGTTTCTGTTTTATGAGAACTACAAATCTAACAGAGTGCAAAATATTATGAAGAAAGGCAGGAGGCATAGAAGAAAAGGGCTAGTTGCAATAGTAAGAGTCCAAGATATTACCTTGAACATACCCTGATACGAATTTGTGTACTGCTCATGCTGATTTGTACAAGATCTGGAATGCAATGTTAATGGTGTTACTGCTGAGTATCTCCTGATTTGTATTTTTATGGTGTTCACCACAGCTTTCAGCATGCCAGTTTGTACTTTTCTGTAACTCTGGTGCTGGCATTGTGCTTTCAAACATATTTTATAAACATCAGTGCACTGGTATGTATTTTTAGAAAACTAAGGTTTTGTGGGTGCTATGATATATATCTGCTACTGCTACTGGCTTTCTGCTTTTACTGTTGTTCCCTTGGTTCACATAAAGTTAGCTTTCATTTAGTTCCCGATCCATTTTTGTTCATTACAAATACCTTTCTAAGAAATTATGTGAATTTAAAGTGAGATGAAACATAATGCTACTTTTGAAAACAACACTTTGTGGAATGCATTCCTAAAGCTTTTATGAACCCCAGATGTGTATTTACATGTATGCAATTTATCTTGTGGATTCATCATAGAAGATGTTAGGAAATTATACTTCATCTTTAGAAGTTCTGCTACATAATTCTATTGAATTTTCACAAGATCTTGATAAGCAACATTCAAAACTGAATATGTAGAAATAAGCGAGGAGCTGTATTATAAAGGGATAATTTAGGTATAAAGTTACGAATAAACATCCTAAAATATATCTTCATATGACTTTCATTTTACCAGCACCATGTCTTGACATAACAAATTCAATTAGCCTCACTTTCTTACCCAAAACACACATTTGCACTGAATCCTTCCCTGTGGGCTGAAGGCACACTATGGCTGCAAAGATTTCCATAGCTGTTCTCTAGACCCTGAGGGGGATTCTAGCACAGCACCTGCTCCTCTCTTTGATTAGGTATCACCAGCAGTCCCTGTGCCTTTAGGCTGCATCTCTCTGATTGCCACAGTACACCTGGAAACTTCTTGGTAAGAGAAGATGTTTGTGTTTGGGAGTTCAGTAAGTTTCCTCATCCACAATTCAATGCATCTTTAACAGCTTCACTCTTTTGATAGTTTTCTGTGCTTTTATCTTCTCGATTTTTCCCATTGGTTTTGTGACATAACTTTATAATACTGTTTATCTTCCTCTATATCAGTATTTCAGTCAGTTCTGATAAACACAGGTAACTGTACGAATGTGCTTCACTTTATTCAAAAATGATTAAACTGCTTCTGAATTTGGGACCTAGAGCCATGAGTCTCTTGACTGCTCTTTAGGGCTTTGCATATACACTTTATATACTGAATAAAAACAGAAAGCCTGTACCTCTAGAAGATATTTTAATGAATTGCAGGGGATAAACCTGAAGTTGTGTGTGTTCCACAGGCTTCTGGTTTTGAATGATGGGTCTCAGATGGATATTAATTTTGGTGGTAGAAAGCAACTTGCATTGCTGCACACACTTTTCTGAGAAGTAAGGATTTTTTTTCTATTAACAGCAGGTTGTTTTTCACAGATGGCAAAAATATTTTCAAAAAGAAACCTAACAGAATATATTTTACTTTTTTTTATTTAAACTTTTTTTTCTCTTCTTGGAAATAAAATGTGAACTTACTGAATAATTATTTTCATTTTTTATGCATAAATAGATATTCTTTTCAATATATTATTGATGAAAAGGCTGCAGTGGCTTGTAAGGTTTCAAAGGTTCAGCTTGAATCCAGTTGACACCTTCCTGTATGATGCTGGAAAAGGCAGCTGGATTTACATTTCCAGGCAAAAATAAATGAGGTTGAGTCAGATTTACCAATTCCATTTCCTTTGCATAGCCATAGTGAAACAAATGCATAAAGTGTGGATTGAAAAAACAATTCATACTAGCTAATAGCTGTTCTTGCAAAAAGGAAAATTCGTAGAGGTTTTTTTCTGAAGAAGATCTTTCTGAAAAGCCCACTTCATCTTTCTTAGGTTTTCTCAGTTGGTCTAACAAAACTTGATTCAACTTTTCTGTATGCACCTTGTCTCATTTAAGGACATTCTTACCATTATAGCTATAGTTACAACATTACTACTACCAAAACAACATAAATATGAACCTTGTTTAACTTTCTTATTAACCAGATGTTTATGGCGTAATACGAATCAGTCAAAATATCTATGTTCTGGCAAATTACACCTATTTCCCGTGATTTTACTTCAGTTTTTAATGTTCTAATGATGAGTTTTTTTGTTCACTATGGTGTATGTGAAAAATTAGAAGGACACAAAGTGAATCTATTTTAACATGACAGTGACCTTAATACTTCTTTCACCTTTTGCTCAACTTTTTTTTGCTGATAGTACTTGAAAAAAAATCCACATTTTTAGTTTCAAAAGTACCTTAGGCACTGTTTGGAAATGAAGCCCAAGCTTCCAGAGAAGTTAATGCAATGTAAAATGATAAGCTACAAAATCCATTGATTACACCCATGCAACTAGTTTCTTATTGAAAACTTCATTTTATTTACAGAGACAATTTAGAAATGGACAACAGGAATTCTGCAAATGGTCTTAAGGCCCTTCCTGCAAACATTTGTTAGTAGATTATGTGTTTGTTGCCATGAATAATCCATTACCCTCTGTGTAGTGAGCATAATGCCAGGTAGTAAGTGCTTGTAAGAAAGACCTATTGGCTGCAATTCAAAGTTGTCTCACTGACCTGAGTAAGCACGTGCATAAATGCAGGATTACCGCTGCATGCTGTTGTCTATTAGTAATCAGATTGCATGCATCCTTAGTACTTGAGTTCAATATCAGTGAAATATAGCAAAAATATACAAAGTTGCCTTTGTGTTCATGCTGTCCTTAACATTTATTGTCACAAATGTTTTAACCCATCCCCAAGCAAACCTTTACAAAATGGAAATCACATTATATCCAAAAATACAGAATCTCTAATAGATTTCTAATGATTTTTTTTTGTTGTTCTGTATATGTAAGTGCTATTTTACATATCACAAAGAAAAAGCTGTTGTGCTCTTCTACGAAAATCATCTTCACCTATAGGGAGAAATATGGTTCACAGTATTTAAATACTTTCATAATAAACTCTCAAATAATGTTGAGAGTGTTTGCCCAGATACTTCAGCCACAAATAATAAGCTATCTCCATCAAATACACATGTGGTATCTGCAATGACTACTTGGGGACATCTAAATTTACTGACTGCAAAAATTATATCTCAGCTGTTATTTTATGGTTTCAGGAACCATAAAACCACTTAATAGCAAAGTCCACATTCAAAACTCTTAAAGCAGTCCTGCTTTTGCAAAGCAAAATTACTGGACAGAAGTAGCAATAAAGAGAGTACTACATAATTAAACCAAGAAAAGCAGGAAGAAAAAATTTATTATAAAACTTTATTATAAAACACCTTAGGGTGTTTTTAAATACATGAAATATCATTTTCTAAGATATGAGTTATCAAAAGATTAAAAACAAAAATGAGAAAAGAAATACTTTGTGCTTGGTAGTTTATGTAATACTCAGTTCATAAAGATCTCTAGATACAAGACTATTTTTTTTCTCAGTAAGTTTGTAGGCCTCAGAATGACTAAAGAGGGCATTGTCTTTTAGTGTCTCTATTCCCAAGAATTTGTTTGAAAACAAAGAGATACTAATTTCTCTGGTACTAATATAGGGTAAGGAGCAAGAAGATGAAAACAACATCATATTTTTAAGGGGTATAGTAATCACACGTATGCAAAACCAGGTTGAAGGTGTGTCTGTATTTGCACACCAGTCTTCAGAGGCTATGATGTTTTCTTGAAACTTTGAAGATGAGATTTTTCTCTTTAGACAGTTGCCATATGCTGAAATTAATTTTTCCATAGTTTTGTTCTCTGAAGTTTTGCACCCATGTTCTGTTGTGATTCCATTCAGTTGAGTGAAATAACATGGACCTAAATCCCAAAATAACATTAATGAAAAACTTTTGAGTTTCAGTGTGTATCACAGTTTAAGACCAAACTGAAAATGGGGAGACTAAATAGATATGAAAACACTTTAACTACACACATCTATGCACAACTTTAAGCATTATACAGCTTCCCTGCTCTGTGGATCGGATAGCATCACTCTGCCTAAAGGGTGGAAGGCTGTGTGTGTCAGCTGCCAGGGTGCACTGCCTATCCCACTCACTATCTGTGGCAGAGAATGCAGCTTGGTCTGGTGCAAGGTCCCTGAATGTCCCTCAAGCATCTCTCGCATGTCCCCAAAATACTGCCCTGACCAGTGCAGTAGAAAGTTTGTCACTATAAGATACATAATTTCTCTCCTCCATTTCATGTCTACCTCTTGAACAGAGCCATTAAGTATAACCTTGGCCTCAAGTCTCCTGGAAACAAAACATTTCTCTTGGAATCCCTTATAAAGAATGAGTTTAGTCCAGAAGAAACACAGAAGAAATCTGGAAAGAACTGGATTCCCTTTAAGTTTACTATTAAACTTTACACTGAGAAAAAAATGTCTGGAGCTGTTGTTGTGGTGTATAAAATGTAACCAAGACAATTATAGAATCATTAAAGCTGGAAAAGACCTCCAAGATAATCTAGTCCAACCTTTGACTGAATACCACCATGTCAGTGAAACTATAGCAGTTAAGTGTCATGTCCAATCATTTCTTGAGCACTTCCAGAGATAGTGACTCCACCACTTACCGGGGCAGCCTGTTCCAATGGCTGACCACCCTTTCAGTAAAGAAATTCTTCCTGATATCTAACCTGAACTTCCTCTGGTACAGCTTGAAGCCATTTCCACTTATCGTGTTGCTAGCTGACTGGGAGAAGAGGCTGACCCCTACTTTGCTACAACCTCCTTTCAGACAGTTGTAGAGAGTGATAATGTCTCTCCTCAGCCTCCTCTTCTCCAGGTTAAACAACACCAGGTCCCTCAGCTGTTCCTCACATGACTTACTCTCTAGACCCTTCACCAGCTTCATTGCCCCATCTGGACTCTCTCCAGCACTTCAATTCTTTCTTGAAGTGAGTGGCTCAGAACTGGACACAGTACTCAAGGCGTGGCCTCAACAGTGCTGAGTACAGGGGGATACCATCACTGCCCTGGTCCTGCTGGCCACACTGTTTTTGATACAGGTCAGGATACGTGGGCGCACTGCTGGCTCGTGTTCTGACAGCTGTCAACCAGCACCAAAGGTCCCTTTCTGCTGAGCTGCTTTCCCATCATTCTTCCCCAGGTCCGTCGGGCTGCAGGAGTTTATTGTGGCTGAAGTGAGGGACTGGGCACTTGGCCTTGGTGAACTTCTTCATACCATTTGCCTTGACCCATCAATCCAACTTGTCCAGATCCTTCTGCAGAGCCTTTTTACCCTCCAGCAGATTGACACTCCTGCTCAGCTTAGTGTCATCTGCAAACTTACTGAGGGTGCCCTTTATCCCTCCATGCATCATCAATAAAGAGTATTTGGCCCTAATACTGAGCCTTGGGGAACACCACTTGTGACTAGCAACCAGCTGGATGTAATTTAGCTCACCACCATTCCCTTGGCCCAGCCATCCAGTCAGTTTTTAATCCAGTGAAGAGTGCACCTCTTCAAGCCATGGGCTGGGAGCTTCTCCAGGAGAATCTTGTGGGAGACAGTAGCAAAAGCTTTACTGAAGTCCATGTAGACAATATCTGCAGCCTCTGACCTACTAGGCAGGTCACCTGGTTATAAAACGAGATTGTGTTGGTCAAGCAGGGCCTGTCTTTCTTAAACTCATGCTGACTGGATGACTTAAACTCATGCTGCCTGATGCCCTGGTTGTTCTGTACTTGCTGTGTGATTGCATTCAAGATAGTCCATTCCATAAAATCCTAGCACCAAGGTCAGGCTGACAGGCCTGTTGTTTCCCAGATCCTTCTTCCAATCCTTCTTGTAGATGGATGTCACACTGGCTAACCTCCCCAGTTAACTAGACCTGATGACAAATGATGGAGAGTGACTTGGTTAGTTCCTCAGTCAGCTCCCTCAGTACTCTCGAGTGAATCCCATCTGGCCTCAGAGACTTATAATTGTCTAAGTGGTACAACAGACTAACTACTTCCTCCTGGATTGCAGGGAGTCTATTCTGCTCTCTATCCCTGTCTACCAGCTCAGGGGGCTGATTGCCCTGAGGATAAACGGTCTTTCTCTTAAAGACTGAGGCAAAGAAGGCATTAAGAACCTCAGCCTTTTCCTCATCTCTGGTGACAATGTTCCTAATTCCCCCCCCCCCCCCGTCCCCGTCCCCGTCCCCACCACCCCCCATCCAGTGGGGATTGGAGATTTTCCTTTGTCCTTCTTTTGTTGGTAATGTATTATAAAAACACCTTTTATTTACAACAGTGGCCAGATTGAGTTCTAGCTGAGCTTTAGCCTCTCTACATGACCTAACAACATCCTTGTACTCTTCCTGGGTTGCCTGCCTCTTCTTTCAAAGGTCTGTTAAGATCTGATTATTAAGAGATGCCTCTGCCCAAATTAGGATGCAAGCAAGACGATATGTCAAAGTCAGTGATATGGATTTTATTTGACAGTAAATGTGAGGTAGAAAGACACAGAAATAAATGGCGGGGAGAAAGAGAATGAGAGACAGATTAAGTAGAAAGATATCACCACCCCATGAATCCAGCAACATCCCACTGCTCCGTCTTCCTGGTGGTGGGGGTCCCAGAGTTGTTCTTCTGGGGTATCACCTTCTTACAGTCCAAGATCCTGGTATCCACAGGGGTAGATGCTGTTCCCATAACTTGGGATGGCACGTGTATAAGTGGTTTCTTCCTTTCCCACAGTCTGTCACAGTAGGAATTTTTGTCTGGATGCATTAACTAGAGTGTGTTAACAGGCCTTGCTTCCACTAGGCCTAGAATTAGAGCCTTCCTGTTGCAAGTTCCTCTCTTCTGTGCCTATCTCAAGTTCCCACTGGGATGGCTTATTTTATGACAGTTTAAGGTAATTAAGTCTATTACAGGATCATAAACTTTCTTTTATTCCCTGACTTCCTGAGAAAGCTCTTTGTTCAGCCAGACCAGTTTTCTTCCCTGCTGGCTTGTCTTCCAGCATAGAGGGACAGTCTACTACTGCACTTTTCTTAAAGGTTTCTTTCTTAAAGTACTTTCAGCTTTACTGGACCCCTTTGTTATTGAGGTACGTTTCCCAAAGGACTCTCCGAACTGGTGTCCTGAACAGGCCAAAGTCTACTCTCCAGGAATACAAGGTAGAGGGTTTTTTTTGTTGACACCCTTCCTTACTTCATCAAGAGTTGAAAACTATAATTTTGTGGTCACTATTTCCAAGATGACCTCTGATCACACATCTCCCACCAGCCCTTCTTGGTTTGTAAATCATAGGCCTAGCAGGATCCTGCCCCAGTAGTCTCACTTACCAGCTGCGTCAGAAAGTTCTCTTCCGCACACTCCAGGATTCTCCTAGACTGCTTCCCCTCCACTGTATTGACTTTCCAGCAACCAACCAACAAGTTAAAGTCTCCCACAAGAGCAAGGGCTAGTGGTTGGGAAACATCAGGTAGCTACTTATAGAATACTTCGTCTGCCTCTTCATACTGACTGGGTGGTCTGTAATAGATTCCCACCAGCAGGTCTGCCTTGTTACCCTTCCCCTTGATTCTTGCCCACAAGCACTCAACCTTATCATCACTGGCCTTGAGCTCTATATAGTCAAAACACACCCTAATGTACGGACGCACTCCACCGCTTCTCCTTCCTCACCTATCCTGTAAGCTTCTGGAGATCTTATAACCATCCACTGCAGTACTCCAGTCATGTGACTCATCCCACCTCTAGTGAGCCTGATCTTATTCCCTTCCCCCTTCAAACCTAGTTTAAAGCCCTCTCAACCAGCCCTGCCAGCTTATGGGCTAGAATCCTTTCCCCTCTTCTAGACAGGTGAATCCCACCTGTTTCCAGCAGGCCTAGTCTCATGTAAACTACTCCATGATCAAAAAAGCCAAAATTCCACTGATGACACCATTCTTTAAGCCCCATGTTGTTTAGGTGGATTTTTCCTTGTCCTTGCAACATTCTTACCTGATACCAAAGAGACTGAGGAAAAAAACACCTTTGCTCCTTTCCCTTCATATAGTTGTCCCAATGCCCTGAAGTCCTTTTTGATTGCCCTAGAAATTCTCCCCTCAACTTTGTCACTGTCAGCCTCGATGAACAGAAGTGCGTAAAAGTTAGAGTGCTGATCAGTCCAGGGAGTCTGTTAGTAATATCTCTTACCCAAGCCCCAGGGAGGCATGAGACTTCTCTGTGGGATGGGTCTAGTCAGCATAAGGGACCCTCAGTTGCCCTCAAAAGGGAGTTGCCTTCAACAATTTTTCTTCTTTCTTTCTTAGCAGCCGTAGCTGTAAAGTGTTAGGTTTATTGACTTTCTCTTGGCAAACCCCTGGATAGACCTTCATCTTCACTATCATTTGCCTGACCCTCCAGTTCCAGAGCCTCATACGAATAGTGTGATTGAATGGCCAGTCTTCGCGAACGAAGAACTGGGGAAGGTCTTTCCACCTCCCAGCCTGCGCATTGGATTTTTTAGGTGAGACACAGTGTGCGCGGAACTGAGCCCACCCTTTAATCCTGAGGTTCATCTGCCGGGGCCAAGCACGCTTGGACGGTGGCAGCGAGGTCCTCAGGACGTAGATGGATTGCCTTACAGGGCTAACGAGCTCCATCTACCCGGGGAGTGGCCCCGACCGGGACTCGAACCCGGGTCTCTGTGGTGACAGTGCAGCGCCTTTCCCCTAGACCACCAGGGGCTCCTTACGAATAGTGTAAGGGCACCAGGAAAGGTAAGAGAGGCCAGGAGGGGCTTCTCCTGCTGCTCCAAACAGGAACCTGTTTCTATTTCCCCCTGTCTTTACGGTCTCCTCCATCTGCCTGATGGCAAGAGGATCATGATTCCTCTGACTCTTGCCAAACTTTGATCTGCTGCATTTTTCTCAGGGATGGGAGAGTGTTACTCCACCAATCTCTCACCCTCCATGATACTCAGCTTCTCCAATTCTTCTTTAAGCTGTGCCACCAGGCTGAGCAAATCATCTGCCTGGTCACACTGCACACAGGAGTCTTCCTGGCTTCCCTCTGGTACTTCTGCCAGGCTCAAACATTTCCTACAGCCAGAGACTAAGACACCTCCATGCTTCGGAGGGAGCTTCATCTGGGTATCCATGCTTCTAGTTATGGCTTTCAACTATGCGGAAACCATCATTGGGTTTCTTCTAGTTGAGGGGGTGAAAACCACTGGGTGAGCTTGCCTCAGGAGCCAAGAGGGAGGCTGCGTTCTCCCGTGTAAACTGACACACAAATTTCTGTGCCGTGTCCTTGTAACAGACAAGGAATGAAGCTGTGCTGGGAAAGTTCAGGTTGGACATTAGGAAAAGGTTCTTCACTGAGAGGGTGGTCATTCACTGGCACAGGTTAGACAGGGAAGTGGACACAGCACCAAACCTGCTGGAGTTCAATGAGCATCTGCATAACGTTCATAGTCATAGAATCATAGAATCATAGAATCATAGAATCATAGA
>NW_020956144.1:0-30915 GCF_003031625.1 Empidonax traillii | reverse complement strand
ACCCCAGCTCCCTCAGCCTCTCCTCATAGGACTTGTGCTCAAGTCCCTTCACCAGCCTCGTTGCTCTTCTCTGGACCTGCTCCAGCACCTCAATGTCCTTCCTGAACTGAGGGGCCCAGAGCTGAACACAATACTCAAGGTGTGGCCTCACCAACGCAGAGTACAGGGGAAGGATCACTTCCCTGCTCCTGCTGGCCACACTGTTCTTGATGCAGGCCAGGATGCCATTGGCCTTCTTGGCCACCTGGGCACACTGTTGGCTCATGTTCAGCCTCCTGTCGATCAGCACCCCCAGGTCCCTTTCTGCCTGGCTGCTCTCCAGCCACTCTGTGCTCTGTGTCATATGATTTAGTTTTAGGAAATCCTGCAAATAACAGGGAGCCAGACTTGACGATCTTTAGGGGTCCCCTCCAACTCGAGATATTCTATGCTGCTAAGACCTGAACTATGTACTTGAATTTTCGTGCCATTTGTCTTCCAGGGTTTAATCCTTCTCTTAATCCCTCACTGCCTTTCAACACTTCCTTTCTCAATCCCACTCAGGTGTTACTTTTACACAGACGGTGCCAGGATTTAAATTCCCTTCACTGTTCTGAATATAGAGGCTTCACCTAATGGCCTTAATATTATCGTCACTTTTTTTTTCGCCCTATTTTTGCTTCAGTATATTTTAGTTGGTTTTGGTTATAACACTAAAGCAAAAATAGTTCTTCATGCTTCCACATGCCATGCCAAGCAGGAATTAGAGAAATAAGTAACAGGATCAAATAAGGAGATGGATTGATTATCTGTCTGGCAGGAATACTGTGTCAAATAGTTTAAGCACCAGAGATTTTTATAAAAATAGAAAAATGCATAACCAGAGAGACTTTAGATTTTCCCTGTATACACCACTTTAACATAATGGCACTTAGATTATTTTTTTCTGCATTCTTTGTGATTTTTGAAGTCACTGAAGATTCAGAAGTGTTAAATGACAGGTAAAAAATTCACTTAAAATTTTCTGGTTTTCCCTGTAGGTACAAAGAAGTATTTTTCCTCTAGGAGTCAGGTAGAGACCCCTGCAAATGTTTGTATCATTAAAAGTTAATGACTGAAAAAAACTTAAAAGTTGAACTAAATGCTCCTTCTATTATTAAAATACAACTGTGAAAAGTACATACAAGAAATAACCATTCTAATAATCTTAATTTTTAATATCTATATTATTGTTGAAGCTTAGAATTTAATGTACACCTAGGGCATTAAAACTATGTTTATTAATATATTTTTAATTCTATAAATACTCTTTAAACATCTATTATAAATCATTATTTATTCTTTTTATTCTGTGCTATACTATATAAATGTTCTTTATACTCTAGATACACTCTAATGATCTTTATTTTGATTTCTCCACCTGCATTGTTTTATTAAATGTGTTTAAATGCACAACTTCATCAACACGACAAGGATGGCATATTTACTGTGAAACACACAAGAATTCATTCAGAATTTTTTTTTAATTTCTATTGGAATAGTATAATGTAGCATGTATCACGTGAGTGTTTTTGAGAAGAATGACACCACATCATTCCTTCTCTAAACATTTGAGAATTCTTTCAGAAAGGTAT
Source organism: Empidonax traillii (assembly GCF_003031625.1). Lineage (NCBI taxonomy): Eukaryota > Metazoa > Chordata > Aves > Passeriformes > Tyrannidae > Empidonax > Empidonax traillii. Next base: position 29,302 of record NW_020956144.1, on the reverse strand, counting down.
ATGTCTGAGGTTTTTGGCTGCTAGCAGAAATCCAGGCTTTCAGATAACATTTAACTTGCCTCAGCCATCACCCAATAAGGAATCAATAGCTTATATGGTGTCACCATACAAGAAGTCTATTTTTCTGAGGTTCTCGCTTCAAAAGACAATTTCCTCATGTGTTCAGGAAAGTCAGTTAAGAATGCATATGCTGTCTTTCTTCCTGTCTGCTTTAATGTCTTCTTAATAGAGGTTAAATTTTAATTTAAAGCAACTAGCTTGTAGGTAAATAAAAATTCTGCAAGCCATGGGGCACTTGGAGTAATCCCAGCTTTACTCTATAAAACTTTAAAATACATTAGTGTGGCACAACTGTCTTTATATAAAGTATAGGAATATTTGTGCTTTCGGAAGAATTTATAATGGGAAAACTAGAAACTTGTTTTCGCTTAGGAAACCTTCAAAGTGCCTTCTGAAGAGGGTTAGATTTTGTTTTTCCCCTGGTGCAGTCCAGAGGGGTTTGCAGAGAGAGCTGTGTTATCTCCCTCTCTGCTATGCCAGAGAGAGATAACCCTAACAGACATGTACAGACGCCTTGGGAAGGTGGGGGACAGAGAGGATACTAAAGGCCCTGGGGAAGGGCAAGAACTTGCCTTTTCTCCCTGGGGCCCAGTGCTTCAGTAGCTCAGTGAGGTATTTGCAAGTTTCTCATGTTCTGGCCTTCTAAATAAACTTTTGAATTCTTTTCCCTGCCTTGGCATTTCTAAGGATACCTGTGTATCTTACTTTGCAGAAACATTTCCTTAATCAATGAGGATTACTAAAATCAGTAAGGCTGATAGTATATGCCATATGTTATATGTCACAAGTGCTTAACCCAGCCTTTAGTATTAACAGCTTGCTTGATCCTGCAGGGTGTGCAGAGCTCTCCTTTTCCCTTCCTGCTCAAACTCCCATGGCATTGCTTTGAGGTGGTAAATACCTTTAGGATGAACATACTTCCTGCTTGTGTACAAGAACCCTCTCCTATATAGCTTGAATAATATGTAATGTGTTCCACAAAGCAAATTCCATAGTTACTACACCTCTGGATGCTCCTGAGATGAAGTACTCTACCTTGCACTCTGTATAAGGACAGACACAGAATATTAGACATGAAAGTCCTGTGTGTTCTGCATTCATATCTTCAGAAAAATTAAAAAAAAAAATCATATGGGGTAGAAATGAAGTGGACTATACCAGCAACAAAACATTTACAGTGTCATTGACACATTAACAACCAGCGACCGGAAAAGTTAATAGCTTAAACTGAAGTGAATCACTGCAGACTCAATACTTAGTTTAATACGAAAGGGAGAAGGGAATATTTATTATCAGAATTTTAAAGATTGAGGCTAGAAACAGGGATTTAATGCCTTTTTTGCCTTAATAACTTTTTTCCTAATTTTTCTTTCTTCTAGCTCTTCTACTTTCTTCTGTCTCATAACTCTCAGTATAGACATTTGCTGTGATTCCTAAAAGAATCAATGAACATAAAAGATGGGAATTCCTTCTGAAGGTATTTTGTATATTCAGTTTTTACATAGAACCTGGCTGAATGCTGCTCTTTTTTCAGCAAAACTTATCCTATCTACCATTCTTCTGTTCTGGCTGATCTATAATAACGTACTCTCCTTGCATCTCAAAAAGAGAAAAAAGTATAACTTTTTGAAGATAAAATCTCTTTTGCTTTCTGTTTTGAACTGTCTAATCCCACTTATATCAAAAGTTTTTTCTGTGAAAGTCTTTCTATACATATAGCAGAGGATATGGCAATAATACAGGCTACCAATGTATAATTTATAACAGGCAAAGAACCTCACGTAATTCCCTGCTGAAACATTTGCCTTCCTTCATCCTCTCTTTTTAACCAGTTCTTCCTGTATTTTCTTATCCTCATCCTCTGCCTTCTGCCTTCTCCATTTCTGTTTCAAGTTGTCTTTATTAACATCCATCTCTTCTTCCCTTTTCAATTCACGTTATCTAAATTACAAGAAAAAAAAAAGGTTAAAATAGAGCTCCTTTATCTTTCACTTCATGTGTGTGTGGTCCACCTGGGATATGGTCTGTCTACTGCTTTTTATTATTCATTTATGCCATTGGGTTATCCCAGTAAAAAGCTACCTGAACAAAGCTGGTGCCCTAAGGCAAGTTTGGGGAAGTTTGCTTGCTTGTTTGTTTGTTCATTTAGTTATATTTTTAATTGGCATAGATTAAAGACCTAAAGTGCACATTTCTTTGGCTATAACTGTGGGGTTTATTATAACTAATCTGACTTAATATGGGAGTTCAAGCCCAATGGTCTCACAATTTTCCTAAAGAAATCCCTTCTTTCTGTTTTCTCAAAGACGCAGTTTTCTAAAACGGTGTGTTAGTCTGATGCCCCAAGCTTTTTTGCACCAAGGGCACCTTGTCAGCTGAAACTTAAGGAACTAAAGTGATGCTCTCAGATATTGTTTGAATTGCATGGCCTTGGGGCTTCCTAAGGCAAAGATGGCTGCAAAAAAAGATAAATTTATGAACCAAAACCAATTTTTTTTGTTGGACAAACTAATGTGTTCATAGAACACATTTCTACATGGACCTTGAAAGACAAGTAAGAGAAATTCTTTAAAACCAGATGCCCTTGGAAATGCATTTCTCCTGGTGTAAAATAATTCCACAAAGACATTCGGAATATCTTACACTGCTCAATTCCATACAAGTAGCAAGAAGAGTTTTCCAGCACTTTAATGAGATATAGTTAGAGCTTCTGTATTCTAACTGTGCAAATTTTATATGATTAAAAGATATTTATTAATTATGTTGGTTTTACCTCTAGAAAATAAAATTAAATTTTAAAAAAAGAATTTAAGACATTTTGTGTTCTTTCCCATAGTGCTCCAGCATTTAGAAGTCATCTTTTAAAAGTCAAGGTTTCAGGATTTCTACTTTTGGACATTAACCTATCAAAGAAAGTTAATGTTGAAGAGAATAATCTTACAGAAATTTAGATAAGGAGAAAGACTACTGACAAGCAGTAGTTTGTTGTCAGTACTGTGCCCAGTATTTTTTAACTTGTTCATCAGTGATTTGGATGAAGGGTCAGATGCCTCCTCATCACGTTTGTTGATGACACAAAGCTGGGAGGAGTGGCTGATACCCCAGAGTGCTGAGCAGCCCTTCAGAGGGACCTCAACAGGCTGGAGAGATGGGAAGAGAAGAACCTACTAAAGTTCAACAAAGGCAAATGAAGAGTCCTAAACCTGGGGAGGCATAACCCCATGCAGTTCTGCAGAGAAGGACCTGGGGGTCCTAGTGTACAACAAACTGTCTATGAGCCAACAGTGTGAGACTGTGGCCAAGAAGGCCAGTGGTATCCTGGGATATACTAGGAAGAGCACTGGAGTGCGCAATTGCCCAGACTCCCTCACTGAAAATATGCAAGAACTGTCTGGATACAATTCCTGTGCCATGTGCTCTAGGATAACCCTGGCTGAGCAATGAAGTTGGACCAGAAGACTCACTGTGGTCCCTTCCAACTTTACCTATTCCGTGACTCTGTGATTCCATGCAACAGATATTTCTTCAAAACACTACTATGTTGGATCCAACAAAATTCTTGTTCTTTGCCAGTCCCAGTTTGGGATTTTACATTACTTTACTCAGAAACCCAAGAACAATTCTCTTATACCCTCCAGGATATTTTTTTCTTCTCCTCCTGAAAAAATATTATGCAAATCTTAATTAAAAGAAAAATAGTTTGTAAATAAATTATTAGTAATTTGTATTTACCCTAAAACTTCACAACCAATGAGTAGTTTTTACCAAATATAGTTTAATATAATTAAATATTAATTCTTTATAATATCTAGAGTATTTTAGTAGACAATCACACAAAAGGGCTTTTTCTTCTTTATTGTACAAACACAAATTTTGAGTACTAAAGGATTCAAAAAAAGGGCTTAGCAGAAGTATTTCTTTTTTCATTATGTTTTGGAAAGTGATAAAAAAGCTTTTTATGCCTCATTATAACCTCAGTTTGCTTTTACACTGCTGTAACCTGACTGATTTTTGCAGGTAATTTCACATGATAAGTATTAGTAGGAGTGAAGACCAATGTACTTGTTTATAAGTAAGGAGAAAAATATTATTTCTTTCATCTTATCACATGTACTTTTTCATTTGCCTAATGTCCATAACATAAAGACTTTAGTGTATTCCTAAAATTATTTAAATGAGATTATTGCATAAAATCAAACAGAAATTCATCTTAAATGTTTGCAACATTAACTGACATCTTTTCTTGAGTTTGGAAAAACACTATTGGTAGCTTTCTAATCCTTTATAGTCTTTTATGTAGCCTGAGGATTCTATTCTCTTGAAAAATGAATCAACAAAGTGTCTATAAAGCCAATGGATAAAGCCAAAGAAAAATATGTAGTATGCTAAAGTACCCTTTTCTGTATATACTGGATATATAATTCTAAAATTATGGGAGTTTTATTGCTAAGAAGCATGCATACATGAATTCAATTTTTAATTATGAGAGCCTAGACACAGGAAGAGTATATTCTGTGCCTTCTACATTTCTGAATATGCTTTGGGCATTCAGTAAAAAAAAATGGACTTGTATACATATTATATAGGCAAATATTGTTGTAGTCCATTTAATATATTTGTGTATATGTGCTATAAATAGTTATTCATAGGCAATTTAGTAAAACATCTATACCCTGTGTTGAGTGTCAGATTTTTTCAACCTTTGAAAGCCAGACATAAGAATCAGAAATTTAAATCTTATGAAAAGTATATTCAGCACAAAAAACTATTACTGGTCCTAGAAAATAAATGCTAACTTGTCTGAGTGTTAGGTCACAGTGAAAGAGACTGTCCTGTCCACCAAAACCCCTGCCAAAAAATATTTGTTTCATTATCTGCCAGTTAAAGTACAGAGACTGGTGATATTCAAGGAAACTTTTGTAATGTCCTTGTCATATGATATCAATCTATTATTATTACCTCCATTGTTTATTAAAATTTTAAAAAATCACCTAAAACATTAAAAGCACACACATACCTTTTTATATATATTTTTATATATGCATTTTACCCTCGTTTGCATAAGATTTTAGGCAAGATAAAGACCCAATATTCTTATATATTAGGTTCAAAGATATCTGTAGCCCTACTTTTTACTCCCATGTATCTGAATGAAGTTGGCTGGAACATCTTTTGTTATATTTATTGCTTCACAAACCTTTTACTGTCATTTCCTCTTCTGGATTCAGTCTCAGAGACCTGTTATGTCAGACCTCCTAAGGTTACAGGAAATCAAAATTTAGATATCCGTGTTCAGAACTGAGGTCTAAGGGAAACAGTCTAAAGGGAAGAGAGAGTTTCATAACCTCACAAAAAATGTTAAACTGACAAGTTAAAATGGTCAAAATATTTTTGACAACATGCAATATGTCAAAATACAATGTTTTTCAAAGTCAAGATGTTCTGAAGTGATTTATTGATTTTTATAAAGATTTCTATAATGAAATTTCTGACATTTTTTTGCTTCTGACCAGAAGAACTAACTTGAAACTTGAGAATCAAGTAGTCTGATCCTGTCTTGTTCAAACTCACAAAATGTTTTGCTTTCATTTCCAAATAAAATTAATTACTTTGAAAGCTCTTAAGCACACATAAAAACTGTAGCAGTGCTATGTTAATGTCTCAAAGAGGCAGAACACATCACTTGGCAGTTAGAGATTTGGACCAATATAATAAAATTCATCCAAACCCCAATAAGTAGTCTTAGAGCATCTAGTTATTTTTTATGTTTGAAGAAAGATATTCCACTTGATAAGTCAGATGCTTTTTGTTCTGCACTGTGTTGAAAGACAGTTCTGTACTGCATAATCCTACTTGTCTCAGCCTCTCTGTCTTTCCTTTCTATTACCTTTCTTCTTTCTTCTTGAATTTATCACTGTCAAAGTGATACTCAGGGTCTCCACTAATTCTGTGTCTGTTTCTTTTTCCTTTCATTTTTTTATTGTTTTTCTCATTTATCTTTTCTCTTTGATTGGTCCTTCCCATTTGTCTTTTATTTTCTTGTGGTAATCTACAAATCTTCACTTGACTAGCCTTTAAATCTTCAATATTTTCATCTAAAATATAAAAAAGTTGAAGTGGTTGGAGGTAGAAAATATACGCAAAATGTTAGTGCTGGAATTTTTGCTGCTTGTAGTTGTAGAACTAATGAGAGGTCTTTTTTTTTTTTTTTTAAAGGAGAGATTACTTCTCTCTCCAAAACTATATCACTAGAGAATAAAGGTGATATAAAGATTTGCTCAAAAAGTATAATGAAGAAAAATATTCAAATAATTTAAGGAATTCTAAATACTTCTAATTTCTAAAGACATGATATCTAGTACTGTCATTTCCATGTATTTCCCAAAATATTTGAGTAAGTCATACACTGGAGAAGAATGTTGTGAGGAAGATCAGCCTTGTTTTGGGATATGTGCTGGAAACAGTCACCAGTGGTGCTGTGAAATCTTCTGTATTGTTGTAACTGGAAAAGGATTAAACCATGTGTAGAAGATGAGCAGAACAATATTTCTTTTCAGTAGAAGTAAAGATGATAATGAGCATATTTAACTAACATATGATACAAGTTAATCAAGAGAGCTAGACTAATTTACCCCCAAGCATGCCAGATGAACTTCAAGCAGTAGTGATAGCTGAAGAAAGAAAAGCAAGTAGGTTTACTTTGCAAAAAAAAACATCAAACCAACCAACAAACCAACCAACCTTGTTTGAAATAACTTCTGACAAGTAATTGGATAATTACTTTTATGATATTGATGAGGGACATCAAACAAATTTAGAGAATCTGAAAAAATGCCTAAATCCTCTTGAAAGTATCAGAGCATGAAGGACTCAGAAGTTAAAAACAGAATAAAGTTCAACCAAATTCTCAGCGTTTATCTTCTGCAGCATGTGAAGAAGTCCAAAACTATTGGAGAAATCATAATACTGAAGGCAATTCCTTTGGGATATTTAAATTTTTCACCACAAATGTTCACTGATAAAGTATTCTGGCAACAGATTGAAAGAAAAAGGCTGTGAAGTAATAATATGACACTTTATGGGAATTGTAATTATTTTCTTTCTAAACTTCATGTAAAATCTAATATTTGCAAGTGCTCAAATCCAGACATGTTGACCAGAATATTCATCATAAAGTCCAGCATCATTCCCATACTCAGAATGTGGTATTTCAGTTAAACAATTGTTATTTAGTAAATACTAGAAGATCAGAATGTAATCAACTATGCAAATCACAAGTACCTACCTGGCTTTAGAAATGTTGATAGACAAATGTCTTAAACCTCTGTTAAAATGTGTCTAAAATAAGTCAGTGTGCTTCCAACACACTAAACTTGTTTATAATCAGCGTTCAAGAAAGTCCTTTGAAAAGTTCAAATTCTTTGAAAGCAATAATCCACCATTTAGGAAAAAAAGTACAGAATAATTTGTTTTGAAAAAAAGCCTAAAAAACTTTGTTCTAAATGCTTCATATAAAATTAGAAATGCCTTAAGGAGGGGCTAAATTAGAAAAATTCCTCAACTAAAGCTTAGACACAGCAAGGCATTAAAATTTAAAAAAAAAAATGTTAGTATTGGTTTATTCAATTGTGCTGAAATATTTACAGAAATGTGTATTAGTACAGTTATTACTAATAGAGATGTTTATTCCTATAATTGAACTTTAAAAAATTACAGTGCTGTATGAGTTATAAAATTGGTAGTTTTATTAAGCACTTGCTTAGTGCATTTACTTCAAAAAAATCTATATACATAAAACTGGCAGTTGGGGAAGAAATAATGAATACATGGAGCATCTTCATCTCTATGCAGATGAAGTGTATGTTCATGTCCTTGATTTAACATTCACAGAAAATCAACGAACTTAAAGAGTAATATGAAAAAATATCTGTGTCAGCACTTTTAGAGTAATCACATATTTCAATATAGCAGTACACAGTTTAATGAGAATGCCTTCAAAATAAATCAAAGCACTGGTGGTTTTTTTGGAAAGGTTTGCTGATCACAGAAATGTTCCAGAGAATAAAAGTAATTCCTGACAAACGATAAGGAGATCTTCAAAGAAGAATGAAGTTTGAACATAGGAAGCTTTATTTAGTGTTTCTACTTAATAATACATTTACAATTAACAATATTTACACAGTTAATAAATTCTAGACTGAAGCACAAGTTCAGAATCTGAAGTCTGTTGACATTAAACAAAGCAAGTTTTGATTTACTACTCAGTTGAAACAGATTGTTGTAAACAATCTAAAAAGTGTCCAAGGTTATTTTTTTTCTTCATTTATGTGCAATTTTGTTTTTATATTTATGAAGGAACCCAATTCTCGGTAAATAAAAATGAATGGAAAACAAATATTGCAAGATTCATCTGGGAATAGTGTGTTATCTTCATCTTCCAACTTCTTTCTCAGCTTTATTTGCCTTTTGGGGACTGCTGCTTTCTTATTTCCTTTAATACATGCATTGACTAGTGCAATTTCTCTCCCTCTCAGATGTGGCAGGAAATTTCATGTGTTTTGATAATAAGTGCGTAGACACCTAAGCTCAAATCCCCACGAGCTTACTTCTGACATTCTTTAATATTATGATTTATCAAGTATTTCCACAGTTCCCTACTGGCTCATTTAAAGGATATTTTAAATGGCTTTACAATAAATCTGTTTAGTGGCTGTCTAATTTGACACACATTTTGACATAGTCGATTGTCACACATTTAACATATCACATGATAAGAAAAGAATCTTATGAACTGTTTAAACTTTGCTCTGTATGAAAAACATAGGTTATTATAATACTAGGATTGCAAGCAGTGATTGGATGATTGAAGAATCCAATTTAGAGATAATTATCTTTTAAATACCACTATAGTATCTTAAAAAACAATTACTTATATTCTTGTCAGTATCTATCAGACTAAAGGACTTATTAATGCATAGTCTAATTTACCTAAAAGAAGTTAGAATTTTATTTAATACTGAGAATACGTAAATGGATTCACAAATATATTATAATAGTAATTGAATAGCATATTAGACAATTGGTACATTGAAAATAACGGCATATTAGACAATTGGTACATTGAAAATATTGAATGAATATAAAATATTTACAGAAAATAGCAGTATGAGCAACATATATAGCAATGTGTTACCTACCAACATCATGCTTCACTGATCTGAATTTTAGCTAAGAATTTTTAGTTTCATTTTAGAGTTGGTTTAAAAATTATCATTTAATGAGACTTTAAAACTAATTTGCATAATCCTCAAAGAAAATATTGTTCAACATTCAAAAGAGCTATCAGTATTCTTTTTCAAAGCTCATATTAATGCCAGCTTCAAAAAGGGGTATGTTTATGACACCAAGATAAGAAAATACAAATTCAATTGTTAATCACTGTGTAATTGCAAACAAGACTTTTCCTAAAGTCATAGCAGAGATACCTTGCAAGTGTCTATTTCACATTCATCTACTTACTTTATTCTTTCCTGTTTAACTGTTGCTCAGGAAATTCACAATAACAGTCTACAACAAATAAACTTTATACAACTGAAGAAAACTTCATCAAAACAAAAGCTCTACCTTCTTAAACCATATTGTTAACTGTGCATACTCTACAGTATGTTCTGGTGATACAGAGTAACTCTTCCAACAACCTTTGTTCAGAAAGATCCCAGAGACAAAGCAGAATCTTATAGTGCAGTTTATGCATGCAAATATACAATCTAAGTATGACTTTAATTAAAAAACAAACAAACAAACAAACAAACAAACAGTTAAATGTTATTTCTATGCAAAAACTCAGTAGGAAGATTATTTTACTCACATCAAAACAAGGTACTTTCACTATATACTGTTTTATAGAGTTGTCCTCCTGTCTCATGGTCCATTATGGGTGACATGGCCCTGAACTGTAATGCTGCTCCTTCAGGACCTCAGGAGAGGTCTTTGAAGAGCCACAATGATAAACCTCAATACCTACATTTTCACCAGGTCTCTAGAACATTCCTAACACCTGCTGGAGTGCTTTGTTACTCTGTCCAGAGCTGCTCAGCAGTCTTCCTCTGAAAAGGTCTGCAGAGGGATGACCCTGACAAAGGATATAGATAGCAAGTTACAAATACAGCTATGGGTTAGGGTGTCAGCAAGCTGTAACTGGCTAAAAGTGAATCATATTTTATATCTTCAGATTACTGGAAATGCTAATATATCTTCCTTCCTTTTTTAGTTGCTGACAAATTTGAAGGAGAACAACAAGCTAGACACACAAGTCCTAAGAGGGATTCTCAGCCCTGGGCCCAAATCAGTGGGTAAGCAACAACTGTCACTTATCAAACTTATTCATTCTTGATGTCTCAAGCAGGCATATTTCCTCTGATTTTCTTTGCTTTTTCAAAGGAGCAAGTGGAGACAAAACCAGGCCTGAAGGCAGGGTAAGCATACAGAAATTATCTTCCTGACTTACCTTTTGGCAGAAAAGCTAAAAGGCAAAAACCCCCACCTGTTGAGGATAGGAGATTGAAGACCAATGTGTAAATAGAAGGATTGATGTTTTTTAAGAATGAATTGAATATAAAAGAGGAGATTACTTTTTCGACTTGTTTAGACTTCAGTAGATGATCAGGACACAACACTGTACCCAGTAGGGCAAAAAGAAACTTATTTGCTTATTTATTTTTTAGCAGTCTCTCTCAATACAAGAAAACTTATTTAAAGCGTAGTCTTTTCAAAACCTGAATGCGTCCCCATAACTAGATAAAAAATATTGAATCATTTGACTACAGAAGGCCACATGTTGGTATAAAAGTGAACACCTATTTCAGGGGCTCTTGAAGGAGAAAAGGAGCTTTATGCTCCTTCCTTTTCAGTTTCCTTCTACCATGTAATGCACTTGTCAGCATATGTTTCCTTTCTGCCTAATGTTAGACATATACGCAAATACTGATGAAAAACCAGATGTGTTTGGCCTCTGGAAGATCTCATACTACTCCAGTTTTTCTGAAAGCCTTCAACTTTTTGTTTTCACTGTCTGACAGTTTGTTGAACATTCCTGTGAGGTGAAGTCTAGAAAGGAGAGATTTTTGAGGTGATATAAATAGCATTCCAAGGTTCAAGGGATATCTTCTGTGCCAAGAAGGAAGGAGAGCACATGTAAGGGCTATTATGAGTGTGAAACATTATTTTGAGAGGCAGCCAAAGAGCATCGTAAAATAACCTGGATTCCAGGACTTATTACATTGAATGACCTGACTTGATGTTTGCCCGCAGGCTGAAGCTGGATGAAACAGGTCATGGAAGGAAGTCTTGAAAGAACTGCCTGAAAGAACTGCTTGAAAGAACTAGAAAAGGGACATGATTTTTTCTGTACTTAAAGAAGGTCAGAACAAATTACAGATTGATTGGAATGAACAGTGGTCCTGCCCATGCCCCCTAGGTATAGCTATTTAGTACATGACAGTTTGACAAGTTAGTACATGTGGTTTCAAATTAGAGGCAGACCATTCACTTTAAGTTGAGCCTGCCAAAATATTCCTGTGACAAATGACATCTAAAATTCCTTGTCCCTTTCTGGTGTCGTCACTGAGTTTAGTAAACACACCAGCATACTCAAATGAACTCATTTCCTGTACAAAGCTGTATGAGATTTAGCCCTCAGAACTCATCCTGAAATAATCTGATGACTAATTTTTGATGTGCATTGTAATTCAGACTGAGATGTATGAGGCAGGGGATGAAAAAGTGTGAGGTACAATGTATAATACATGTTTGCACCCTGATTATCTTCTTACAGTAGAAAGACTTGTTAGACTCCATCAGCAAAAGCATTTTGTGCTCCTAGTGCTGCACGTGTTAGGCATTAGGGCCAGTATTAGGGTGGGAGTTCCGTCTCCAGTCACAGAAGGAGCACCTTTCTTAGGTGCCACCTGTCCCAATAACAACAGATTTTTGTTTGTTTTTTCTTTTTGATTTTGTTTTTGTTTTGTTTTGTTTGGGGGGTTTGTTTGGTTGGTTGGATTTTTTGATGGTTTTTTGTTGGTTTTTTTTGACAACTATCAGTTAACATTATCCATTTGTCTGTCTTGTAAATTTTAAAGTGATTTTCTTCTAAATGAATCTTGCTGAATAATGTAGTTCACAAATAAATGTCAATGTGAGTGATGAAATTAAAAACTCAAATTTGGAGGTTAGGGAAATAAAAGGTGAAAAGAATAATGATTTTTAATGTTTATATTTGTTTCCAATAATCTGTAGTCACAAAATGGAAGGATGTAACAGATGCTAATAAAACAAGAAGACACATGAACAATAACACAAATGTTGATGGCTCAGCTGAGAGAATTCAACAGGAGTAACCACCTAGTTCTATTTTGTGATAGGATAAAATGAATACAGTTCATAAAAACAGTATTTTCCTATCATTGCTAAAATGTCAAAACCACTGTGGCACTCTTTTCCAAATGTCTCTTACATTAATTATTCTACAGATAAGAGAACAGTATGGCAGCTAAGCTAACAATTTTGTGCAACTTTTTATATGTACTACATAAAATTATACTTGGGCTTGGTTTTTGCCTTAGCAGAGAGAAAATTATTCAACTTTTAACAGATATCCATGCACAGATAATGAAATATAATTTTACCGCACCTAGTAAATTACTTCTGAGAATGCTAAGGTTCTTTCTTACCCACTCTTATTGATCCATTCAGTGTATTAGAAAGAAAAACATTCCTAACTTCTGGGTATTAATGTGAGATATGGAAGTTATTTCTTCTCACAATTTATTTATGTTGCATGTAAAAGTGTATACATATTTCCATAAGAATCAAGAATCGCAGAATATGCTGCCTTGGAAGAATATGCTGTGGAAGGGACCCACAAGGATCATTGAGTCCAACTCCTGGACCCATATGGGACCATTTCCAAGAGTCACACCATGTGCCTGAGAGTATCACCCAAATGCTTCTTGAACTCTACCAGGCTTGGTGCTGTGACCACTTCCCTGGGGAGCCTGTTCCAGTGCCCAATCACCCTCTGGGTGAAGAATCTCTTTCTAATATCCAACCTAAACCTTCCCTGACATAACTTCAGTCCACTCCCTCATGTTCTGTCACTGGTCACCACAGAGAGATCAGTGCCTGCCCCCACTCTTCCTCTCACAAGGAAGTTGACATATCTTTGTAGGGTGCACAGTTGCAAAGGAATCATATGTTCCCATTTCCTAAACTATTTAATAATTTAGAAAATATGTCTGACATATAGCTCCTGTGTTCCTTGTGTAACAATGAGTTCCAGGGATTTTTGGTGTGTTGTTTGAAAGCATTTTATACTTTTAGTTACTCTTTAATTAATTGTGTTTTTTAAAGCTATGACGAGAGGTTAAGTAGCACCAAAAAACATATTTTTCTTAGTCCTTATTGTATGCTTATAGTTTTATTTCTTATATGGCAGTCTACCTGAAAAAATTGCAATAATTTTATTTTTGTGTCACAACAGGCTTTTTGTACATTTACTATTTTTTCTTATGATCCCCTGCATGTTCATTTTCCTGACAGGGATCAGTACCACATTAATAACATGGAATGAAAAGGGCAGGCACAGCTATAGAAAAGAAATCTTCATTGATCATATCAAGAGGCCAGAGTTACATGCTGAGAAATTTGGATTTACCTGGAAAAAGCCTGACTGCCCATTCTTCCTCCTGAGGCTGTGGTAATACAACCAGCTCTTCATAAACCTTGGGTTTTCTATCTCCACTTCGAGCCAGCAAATTAGAGACAGCACTGATCAGACCTCTACCAGCTTTCATATTTTAATTCTTTTTACTAAGAGGAGTTTCATTATGGTTGCAAATATTTTGTTTATAAAGCTGTCTCCATTACTATTATCACAAGATAAATTTGCATATAAAGGATGAAAAATCTTCAAACTTAAAGAATATGTTGCCTGTTTCCAGATTTTATAAAGTAGAAATTCTCTTATGCACTGAAACCCTGCTGTGGTGAAGTGGGCTGGGGCAGGGTAGGTGTTCAACATGTATTTTCATGCCACCTAAATAGCTGTTTGTAGACTTCATCAGTTTGGATTTAAAATCTAAGTATTGGATCTGATTACTGAACTATGCTAGGTTCAGGGAACCTTATGTCTGAACTGCTTCAGGGGTGTATATTCATAGAAATACTGATAGCAGTTACCATACTAAAAACAATTTAGAAAGTCAACAAGGCTGATGTGAGAGTGCAGATCCAACACAAATGTCTCCCTGGTTGATAAAAACTGATCTGCTCAATTAACACAGTATAATAGTTCATTTGAGTCTGTGCCAAATTTCATTCAGACAGAAACATCTCATATCAGGCAAATTTATGCACAGCAATCTCAGAGTCACCTGGCTACATGTTTTCAGTCCCTTCAACTTGTAAGTCTCCTGAGTCGAGTAGTAATCCTCTGCTCCACTTCTCTGTTGATATAGCTGTTCAGCAAAAGCTGTTTTCCAGGGTGTTATTTCTTTTCTTTCTGGGCCTTCTGCCTCTCTCTACATGTAGCTGTCCATAGTCTGAAAAAATAAATCAACAACAATTTTTGTAATTAGTGCTGCTGGGTCTTCTGCACATAATAAAAGACTAATAAAAATCTACTTATCAGTGTATCACTTTGGTTTCCAGACCTTTAGTTACACTGCAACTTTTTATTTTATAAGTGTGTGTCTTGTGAAGTAACTGTTGACTTACAGAAAAATATACTATCATTTTTCATGGGTCTATCAAACTTCTGTGAAAGTAGTACCAGTATTGAATCTGATTCCTAAACTCATGAATGTAAGAGTAGTTCTTAGGCTTTGGGATTCCTGTCAGAAAATATTTTCTCAGTGTATCTTTTACTAATGTTAGAAGTAGTTTTGAATCCAGATCATGTATTTTACCTAAATTGCCAAAGAAAGCCAAAACAATCCCAAACATGCAAAATATTCCACTATTAAAAAACTCAGACAAACAAACCCAAACAGAACCACCTTGCCCATTAACAAAGAAAAAATAAGTTTTGGACAAATGCAGGCAGTTAACTTGCACTGTAATCAATTCTGCAAAGGAGAGTCAACATATTAGAGTGGATGTTTAAAATCCATATTTAATGAATGACCAAAATTAAATATCTCAGAATAACATTCACATTACCCTATATGCTTGGAATAAGGTGCAATGCAATAATATGCAATGTCTAATAGAGAAGCATATATAATATCTTTTCTATCTCCTGAGCATTTGCTGCTAAGTAGCAATCTGAGTTGTATATCTCTTTTTTCTTTCTTTCTTTCCTTGTGTGCTAAAATGCTTCTTTCCAAATTTTCTTTGAAAAGATATCTGCAGGAAAAAAAAGTACTGTGCCCATTTTTGTGTATCATCCAGAGTGTTAATGCATTCCAGATTTTCTTTCCTTCTTATCTAAAAGCTAAATCATTATTTCTTTTATGTTCTTCATTTCCAGATGAACAAATACAAACTGGAATCTTCAAATCCACTCTTTTCCACACATGTACGTCTATACATGTATAGACACCTATACGTATCTGTGACTTTATATGAAGGTATGTATGTGTGTGTGACTGTATGCAGACTGCATTTCATAATGTGAATACTATTCTGGGGTATACTGGACATATGATTTCATTACTTATTCATCTTGTGAGAAATATCTCAAATTAAAATTTTGAAGACGGCCAAATAAAGTGAAATAAAAAACTTTTATTTTCAGTGCGCGCTGGGTGCGGTCAGGTTTACCTCGTGCCAGGGCCTGAGAGCACACTCGAGATGGGCAGGGCAGTTCTTTTTAAGGTCTCTTGATTTGCATAACTGTTCCCTTGTTCCTCCCATGCTCAGCTCTGCTCCCTTTCTTCCTTAAAAGGCAATACAGTCTTTTTCTTGAGTCCGATTGGGTCTCTCAGGGCAGGCTCACACTTTTCCAGTCCATTGGTTGTTTTAACCAACCTATTAGACTGTTTCCCAGTCCCGGCCGCGTGGTCCCTTGGCAATGAGCCCCAGCTGGTCTCATTGCCTTACAGGCTTCCTGGTTCGCCTTCACACAGCAATAGCAAGCAACAGTAACATGATCACAACTATTAACAGGTCACAGCTGCAAGAGAACTGCAGTCACAGGAACTGCAGAACACCCCTGATCACAAAAACTCCTCACCATGAGGCAATCATGGAAACCCTGCTTATAATAAAACTGTTTCATTTATTTCTCACAATCTTACAAATTCTATTACCGGTTTCTTGAACAAGCATTTTTGCAACTAGTTTCACATACAAAGGTCAAAGCTGTTTTTTGTCCAACTAGCCCTGTTGTAGTTGTGCGGTGTAATTCGCTAAATTAAAAAAAGAGTAAGTGAAAAGCTCTTGTCTGTTTGATTTACCTATGTGGTCAGAGCCCTGAATGAGAACCAAGTTTAAGGTATCTATGACAAAATATTAAACAACAATTTATGGAAAGCCCAGTCTCGAATTTTCAATTTCAAGCCTGCTAGTTTTAAGCAAGATTCAAACAAAGTTTGCCCAAAGTCTCACCATATGCTCACATTACTTTCCCATATCTGGATCCTTGCTACTTACTCAGCTACAGTTTGCTCCATAGATTCAAACAGGCATCACTTTTAGTTGGTGCATGAGCTGACAGGAGTTCTTCCTCTGATCTTGTAAATCGGACAGACAATACATAAAATATGTACAGTGGCTTCATTAAACAGTACTACATTAACTGCATTATGATCTCCTACTAAATTCTCGTGGCTTCTCAGGGACAACACAAAAAGAGGTTGAGGATCATTGGTAACAGGAATCTAAAATTAAAAATGACAAATATATTATTACTTTGCACATATGACTTCAGATTAACTTCCTTTCCTCTTCTCCTCATATCTTGTAATTAAAAACTAATAATAGAAGGCATGGGTGGACAATGGTACTTTTATTAAACGTGCACTCAGAATAAAACACCTTTTTTTTTTTACTGGAGAATAATGAACATTTCTCTTGAAGGTTTTTATAGTGAGTGACAAAAAATGCCCCTGATTTCTTTTTCTGTTTTTTGTGGTCTCAAAAAAGCAGGAAGTGGGCGAGAAAGTACACATTGAAGAAAAGAAGCCTTAAGTGACATATTTATTTTCCATAACAGGAAAATAGCATTCACAATTTTTTCAATTCAGATGCAAAGTAGAGCAGCTGTTTTACCCTACAGGAACCTACATTCAGTGTCTGAGAATGCCTTCCTAAAGAAAGTACTCACACAACAATATGTGGCAGGTATACTTTTGAATTCAGTGTATCTATATACATACATATTTATACATATATGTTTGTGTGCATGTGTGCATATCAGGTAATTTGAGATTTTTTAAACTTTAAAATAAAAATTTACCAAATTCATTAATTAATAAAACCCTTTGTGCTTCTTATGTATTATTAATCATTATCACTGCAAATAGCAAACTGATTGTCAGTAAAAATCATATCCTGAATTAACTGTCAACATACAATGCCTTGAAGCTGATGCTGTGTGGTTATTGCATGATGGCTGTGGTCCATAGGTAATCAGACCTGAGTGCTCTTTGATAAGAGAAATTAGAACAAAAGCAACCTTGTCCTCTAAGTTCATCATCAATATTTTATGCCTCTTGCTACCTCCGCCCAAAAGGGATCTCAGATGCTGCTCCAATTTGCTGCTTATCTTGATTTTGTATTGGATGGCCACCCTTTTTGTATGTTAGGCAGTTCCTTGTATTTATCTTGTTCACTGTTCTTTACCTCAGAACTGCAGTTTCTGAGACTTTGGTGTCTTCTGCACATGGCTTTGCTTACACCTTTGCTGATTACGTTGCTCCCATACTTGGATCAAATGCTTGTATGTTATGGCTAGCATGCTATCAGAGTGTCACAAAAGTTGCATATACTGTTGCTGGTAGCACTATTTTGATAGGTTTATATTTGCATTCAAGGCCAGTCATAAATGAAATTATTCTGTTTAGTGCAGTTTTACAGACCTCTGCTTTGACTGCAATGCCATCTTCTCCATCTACTTGTTCTACTTTTTGCCCTAACAGTGGTCATGACATTTGTGTATGGGGACAGGCTGAGCTTAGTATCCTAAGTCTGCTGTACAGCAATTAGAAACCCATCTAAAATGTATTGGGTCTGGCTAAGATGGAGCTACTTTTCCCCATATCATCCCTCATAGTGCCCATGTTGGGTGCTAAAAAGGACTGTAGTGGATTGGCCTTGGCTGGATGCCAGGTACCCACCGAAGTCACTTTGTGAATCCCCTCTTCAGCTGAACAGGGGAGAGAAAATTGGACAAACGGCTTGTGGGTTGAGATAAGGGCAGAGAAAGATCACTCAGCAGTCACCATCATGGGCAAAATGAGACTCGACTTGGGGAAATTACTTTAATTTTTTACCAATCAAATCAGAGTAGATAATGAGAAATGAAACCAAATGTTAAAACACCTTCCCCCCACTGCTCTGCTCTTCATTTCACTCCCAATTTCTCTACCTCCTCCCCCTAGCTGTGCAGAGGGACAGGGAAGGATGTTGTGGTCAATTCATCCCATGTTCTTTCTGCCAGTCCTTGCTCCTCAGGGGGAAGCCTGCTTCAGGCTTCCCACAGGGTCACAGTCTCCTTTTAGGCATACACCTTCTGCAGTGAGGGTCTCCTCCATGGACCGCAGATGGATTTCTGCACTCCTATTGATCTCCATGGGCTGCAGGGGCACAGCTGCCTTACCGCTGTCTTCACCACGGGCAGCGGGGGGATCTCAGCTCTAGCGCCTGTAACACCTCCTCCCCTTCCTTCTTCACTGACCTGGGTGTCTGCAGACTTGTTCCCCTCATGTATTCTCAGTCCCTATTTCTCTGTCTGCAATAGCATCTGGGGAATATCTTTTTTTTCATCTTAAATATGTTATCACAGAGGCCTTACCTTCTCTGGTTGGTTCTCCCTCAACCAGCAGTGGGTCAGTCTTGGAGCCAGCTGTCATTGGCTCTGCTGGACATTGGGGAAGCTTCTGGTAGCTTCCCACAGAAGTTGCCTCTGTAGCCACACCTGCTATGAAAACCTTGGCATGCAAGCACAACACATTAAGGAATGTATTTTATTTCACTAAAGACTTTTCCTTATGAAGAAACACAGAATAGTTTGGTTATAAGGAACAAACTGGCACAGAATACTTTCTGACAAAGTTGGTCAAAATAAAAATTTCTCATCTTGCTCAAAATATTAGCTCACTCAAGATTTCTTATCAAGGTTAAGTCAGTCCATTGTTTATTATAAGTTCTGAGCACAGCATAACTGTAAAAGTTCTTTCATTTTAAGCCCAAAGTCTCCCATTAAAGTCCAGTAATTCCAATGTAAATCACTATGTTTACTTGGTTTAAAAAACAGACTAAGCTGCCCTGCGTATAGGTGAATTTACACCAGAGATTTTGTCAGTATAATTATTTATACAAAAATCACATAGCATCCAATTATTATTCTGCTAGTGACCATTTTCTATACCAATCTGACTTAATTAATTTTATTGGCAAGTAGAGCAAAGGAGTCAGCTATCCCTGTTGCTATATATTCATGGACCGCAGCCATAAAAGTCCATTCAATCATCCAACATTTTTTTGTGTATGTAAAGTAAGATTTCAAATTAATTCCTGCTTGAGTTAGAGCAGCATAGGGGAAACAACCTGCATGTAGGAATTTAAGAGTAGTGAGTACTTATCACTTGATGAAAATGTGTCTCATGCGACTCTATCTTATTTAAAACTATCTTATTTATAATTAAATATTTATATTTGAAAATATATATTTATATATAATATATTTAAATAATATATAGTTAAATAGTTATATTTAAAACTATCTTTTTTATAATTTTAAAATATCTAGCTGCAACTGCAAGCCTCAGGTATTATTACGTATTTTCTTCCCATAGACTGAATAAAATTCTCTTGCCAATCAGTTGTCCCCTTTAATCGTAAATTTTAGTTACTAACCACATGAGTTCTCCAATTCTTTCTCTATTTCTCATGTTATTCTTTTAACTTGTTCCATTTATGCCATGTCTGATGGAGTTCCCAAACTAGCTGTTACTAGCCTAAAATTACAACAGCCTAAGATCTGAGCCAAGAAATTTTGGAGATTTTCCAGAGATATTAGATTACAATAGTTTTAGTTATGTATCCAAAAAATGTCTTATTCCTGTGAGTTACAGCATGACAGTTAATGTTTATTCTCAACTCATTATTCAACTTACTCCAAGTGTTTAGTACTCAGACCTCTGCTTTACATGATCCTTTCTACCCTGCTGCAAACGAAGCCTAATTTTTCTTTTGTATATTCTGACTGATTGTATGCTTAGCTGTACTTAATATTTTTCATCAGGTAGATCAAAGTTATTAAAAAAATAACTTTGCAATACCAGTAAATGGTCTTATTCAACTATTTCAACCATATTTCTCTTAGCTTGCTCAATGAAGAATAATGCTTTCAGAGAAGATTAGATAACAAAAACCAGTAAAACAAATAATCTAAATACAGCATCTGATATTTTCATAAATACAGAGCAGAAAACATAAATGTTATCATTAATGGAAAAAATGTACAATTAGATTTAGAATTTTTCCCGACACACACAAACCCTTTTCCTTTTTAACCTTACATTAGCTACATTTCTCCTTATGAATTTCTAATTTTCTTTCAAATTTCTAGTTTTCTTTCAAATTCCTCCTTTCTGATCAGTATTTTTTCATTTGTAATATAAAGATGTCTTATTTAATTATTTAGCTTCAGGGCTCCTCTCTACCTAAACTGCTGTGTGATCATATAAAAATAAGACCTGATTACCAAATATTCTGAGTTGGAAGGGACTCACATGTTCAACTCTTAAGTGAATGGCCCATACAACCTTGGTGTTATTAGCACCAGACTCTAACTAACTGAGCTATTTCCCTATGTCAAAAGTAACAATTTTTTAGTAAGGAAGTTGTCATTTATAAGTTTTCTGTTTTCATTTAACATTTTAGTCTGATCTCTGAGCTACAGCCACTATTTGAAAGACGCACTGAATTCCACTTTCACAGGCCAAGGTTTTCAGCCCAAGTCCTGTAAATTATCAGATACAGTCAGTCACACTCTTCAGCAGAGCAATTTGGTGGTCTATATCAGTTAAATATATTTCCAAATTACTGAATAAATTCATTAGTCATTTGTTGTTTCTGAGCTATAACTGTGTACTTTTTCAAAGCACTCTCCTTTTCTTTCTGCCTACTCAGTTCTTCTCTCCTTCAGAACTCTGAAGCTGATTCAAGGATGATCTATGATGATAATATTACTTGCAAAGTTTATGAAGTAATTTTTCCAGCTTCAGCGCCAAGACAAGTATTTATTTATCTATGGAATATTATATATAGACTATATATAATACATATTTCAATTAAGCATATATGGGGTAGATTCAGTTGCTGATTAAGACAGTATATTTAGGTCCCTACATGTAGTTTTCTACCTCTGTGCTAAATACACAGTAACGTACCACCCAAAATGGCCCAAGAGGCCAACGTCAGTGCTCTCTAAGAATCTTCAAATCATTCAAGGCATCCATACAGGTCTGACATGGGATTCAGAGGAAATCTATGGTCTCTCAATATTTCTTAAATGACTCAGTGAAGCCCCTAGAAAATACAGTCAGGGTGTACTGGGTACACTGTGTGCTGAGATTTCAGAAGCAGTGGCGGCTTGTTTCAGTTGCCTGCAGACAGGTGTCCAGTGCCACCTGAGATGCTCTGAGCTCTCTCTTCCTCATATTTTAGAAATCTGTGTTTTAAAGTGTAGAGCAATGAAAACTAGAATGAAGCTCCTAATCATCCAAGTTCTCCTTTTCTTGAGAGAAATTCTACTTTTCTGTTGTATTTTCTGTTCATTTAAAAGCATTTCAGTCACTTTTGTGACAGAAAGAACACTCATTTTTCTTAGGTTAAATTTTTATTGGCATAATTTTACATGTAATTAACAATAACAACAATTTTTCTGCGATTATCAATTCCTTGAATGACTTGATTCTTAGTTGCATAAATGACTGATATTCTCTCCTTGGAACACACATTTTACCAGCGCCAGATAAAAAAGTGGTTTCCGAAAAAAAAAAATTGTGTATCTTGACTGTTGTTTTTTTCCTTTATTGATGGTTGCTTATTTATTTATTAAAAAGTTATTTATATAGCTGAATTTTCAAATAAAAGCTCTTGAGTAATGTAGCAGTGTGTTAGAAACCACAGTTCAAGATTAATTTCTAATTTCAGTTTCCTGGAGATGTTACTTTTTTAGGTAAAAAAGCTGTCTTTTCTTACTATGTGTCAATAGGATTTTTTCATATATTTTTGGCATTTCAAATTCAGAATTTTCTTCATATCTCCATGTTTGCATTTTAATTGGATGATACTATCTAGCAGATTAGAACAAAAATGGGAATTTTTGCTTCTAACCTTATTATTTAAAAACTCTTGGGAACTGTATGACTTTGGCATTACTGTGGTGCTGTTTTCTCACTACACAGCCAAGACAGATGGAGTGCATTTGTGGCTATTTGGAGTGTTTGACAAATACGAAAGGAAAATTGCTATATAAGCAATGTATAAATACAGTCAAGCAATTTATTTCTCATTTTCTAAGAAGCAATTTGATAAGAAAATGTTTGCAGAATTAAGTGAATGGCTGCATTATACATGTTAGTAAACAGACTGGATTATTTCCTTCTTTCTCCTTCTGATAAGCAACTTTACACTTCCCTAGGTGGGACTATATTGGTGTATGAATAATTCAGTTTTTTCAACTAACTTATCTCAAGAAGGAGTGTTATCCAATATTTTTTCTTTCCCGTTTGTGCTATGTCCTTTGTCAGTTCCTCCTTATGAAGTAAATTGTTGAAATATAGACAAAAGGGAGATAAAAATTCCTCAAGGCACAGTGAGTGAAACAAAGGAATATTCATTTTCCAGAAGTTATTCTTGATTTATTCTTGACAGGTGTAATTGAATTAGATTTCTAGGGGAAATAGCAAATGTTGATCAGAGATGACAAGAACCTTTTGACAGCTTTTTGGAGCTTCAGCGTGCTGTATGAGTAATTCGGTAATATATGAATGGACATAATATTACCAAATTCATCAGTTAAGGTCGACATCCATGCTTGTCAAGTAGTCAAAATTCAGATTGAAAGTACAGTTCATATGAACAATGCTACATTGCCATTCATGAAAATTCAGTAATAGAGTGTCATAGAGAGAGCTGGAATCCAGTACATGTGCACAAATATTTTTAATAGTTTGACTTATTTTCTGTGAAACGACAATTCAGGTCAATATAGGTTCATGCAATATAAAAGATTGGTATCACTGATTTCATGCTTAGATTTTCACATAATTTATTTTTATTTGAATGAGAAAAAAAACAAGAAAAAACACATTCGAATGAGAAAAAACATTTTAATAATATGTGCAACAAATAAAAAAAGTAATCCTCACAAGCTATTATACATAGTGAAGCCATTATTTCACAGTATTAATATTTAGGTGGAAATTAGAGTTGCACTGGTCATTTGCCCTCTGCTTGTGACTTTAAAAATGTGTGCTTCAAGACATCTAAAATGCATTTGGACATACAAGAAAGTAGACTGGTTTAAAGACTTTCTTCAGATAACAGCTATATGAAGCTATACTTCTGAGAAATAAGCTATCTTTTTTGGTGGTCATAATAAAAAAATGTCCTGCTTGTTGATAAAGCTTGTTTGAAAGTTCTTTTTCTTAGTCTTATCTGTTCTTATTTTTGTGATATTGTGGAACCAAAATTATTTCATATTAAAAAATGTCAGAATTCCTTAAATTCCAGAACTCCCAAGGCCTATGTTATATCTATCAGATGGTGATTAATTATATACACTAATTTGGCATATATAATATCATATTAAAAGTCAAATGAAAACATTCTGTAGCACAGACTGTCTAAAGTCTTTGAACATATTCACACATACATTTTACAATTCTTTCTACATACTTTCAACTACTTAAAAGTTGACCTTATAGAAAGCCTTTGGGGTAAAATACGAGAATGTTAATAATCCCCTAAAAACTTATTTACATTATAAACTCTTAAAGCTTCAAAAGAACCATCGCAGGCTCATCTCCCAAACATTTCAGTCCCATGTCCATTCATCATTTGCTTTTATCATGCAAATTCTCAGCGAGAGAGAGAAAATTCCAGGCTGAATGAAAGACATGGGCACTTGGAACAAGTGGCTTTTTTCCAGTGAGTAATGTTCTTTGATTTCAGCCTTTGTTAAAATAATTTCAATCACAGTCTTATAGACTCCGGTTATAAAAAACCACGAATTTCATGTGAGTTACGTAAAGTTAATATTATCAATATCGGCATGACACAGCCTTGCCAGGGATTCCAATTAGGAGGGAAATTCAGAATTGCTTTGCACAGACTGGGAGACACAGCCTCTTCAATGAGAAGTTTACATTCCAATTCTAATCACAAAACTGCAAGTAAGTATAACAGAATGTAGGAGAAAAGTGGTGATGATTAGGGTTGCTGAAAACTATTTGTTGGAATACTTCTCACTGGAAACTCTTTTTGAATCACACTGTTAGTGAGATTTTGCCATCTGAGATGAAATTTATGTTGCTAGTACTTTCTAAATTAAACTCCTCACAAAAAACTCAATGGAAGTATTTTATATTACAGTTTATTTTGTAATTCCTTTCATATGTTTACATTATTATAGTAGACATTCTTTAGCATATTTACTATTATATTCTTTAGTATATTTGCTTTAATAGTTCTACATTTTATAAGTTTAGTAATAGCAATATACAGCACTTAGTACTACTCCTAAATGCCATAATAAATAGCTTAAAACTGTTACTGGCTTTTATGTTATCTTCTGTTTCTTCAGCATTAACTTAATTGAAGTATCTATTTTTCTAGATTAAGGTATCTTCTGTTCTCAGATTGTCAGATCATTTCATTAGAGCACAAACAAGAGTTTTGCTCTAAAAATAAGATAAGCTCTCCAGGTACTGAATGAAGGCATGGTTGTTTCAAATAGCTTATATATCAGTCCAAATGTTTCCAAGATATTAGAAATTATGCCATGTTTGCAATGGCTTTGCTGAACCTACCTTGTTAAGAATTTGGTCTCAAAAACAAAAAGTTCAAAGTTGTGACAAAAGCACATACAAATTCTGCTTATCTTCCTTTACAGATGTACAGATCCTAGAAAATTCTTACTGTTCAAGTATGAGCTTTCTTTTAGAAACTTTCAATAGAAAATAAATAAGAGAGACAAGTTCTAAAGGAAGAACATTGCATTTTCCTCTGATTGTCACCGAGGAGAAGTGTATTATGATAATATTTTGTTTCATTACTGTATCTTAGAATTGTATTTAAAATCTCTTATACACTTATCAGGAAGTGCAAAATGAGGCAAAATTTAAAACCCTGCACTATCCTAATGGTTTCATGCACTGCATAAGAACTATTTTGTAGAAGTCTCACAGAAACAGTCATGTGACAATAAATAAAAAAGAAACATATTTGGTTTTACATTCTTCTAATTCATAAAAGACTTACAAATGAAGACATAAATCATGCAGCACATCTTCCAAAAAAAATCCCACTTTTAAAGGAAGTGGTTTGAAGTGAAACAAGCTCATCATAGAAAGATAGTTGTGATTTCAGTATAAGTAAATTTAGTATGGTGGGCCAAAATAAATAAATAAAGCAACCAATGGGATAAATAAACCAACTGACTCTGACCACTTTTGGTCTGCAAGTTCCTTACAAGCATCTAGTCACAAAGTTCAACATTTTGATAATTCTTGAGAGTCCAGGTGTGCTGTGTGAACACAAAGATGTGAATTCTATTCACTATAACAAGTCCTCATAGCAGTGGATTAGCATAAATTTTCTAAAATTCCAGATGACAAGAAAATAGTATAGCTATTTTCAGTAGCATTTTATTTCTGATTAAAAAAAATAGTTTGTATAACAGAATACTATAATTTAGAATGTGTTTATTAGGATTATAAGGTTCATCTACTTTCAACTGATCTGGGAAAAACCATATATGACCTTTGACATCAGCAGTATCATTGCAGTGTGACCACTTTTTATGATTTCTGTATTCTGTACTGTGGAATATCATTTAATGTATTTTAGATTTTGTTTTGTCTTCCTGTAGTCAGTGGTTGCTGAGACATAATTCTAATTTTGTTAATATTTTTTTCAGATCTGAAGTTACTTTTAGTTGCTGGAATATGCCACTAAAAATGAGTAATGGAAAAGCTGAAATATTGCCCAGGAAATGATAACTGGAAAAAATAGTTTAAAGCAATAAGGAGGTCTAAAAGGAAGAGGTAGTATTATAAGAGCAAGCAACTTTCAACTACAAACATTTTTTAATAAAGACATCTGCAGAGCAGCAGTGTGCATGCTGAAGTCCAACATCAAAGAAAAATGTTATTCTTCTGAGCACATCTTGTGCCTGACTTTGCTTGACTGCTGGATGAAAAGAGAAATGGGCAGTTTTAGAATATACAAAGGTAGCTGTATTGCATCTTTGAACATATTGACTCTTGTTCTTTTTGTGGGACACTACATTAGGATTGGTTAATTAAGTTTGTTGGAAAGTATTCTGTTAGTAACAAATAATTAGTGGAGGGAGATTATGAAGTTCTTCTGTATCTCTGTACTCTCCATTCCTTTTGTCAAATTTAAATGCCTCTTAATTTAGCCCTGGATTCCACAATCATTCTCAGTTTACTTTTCTGGGTAGTAATACATGCACATTCATCAGATATGATGCATCCTGCTGCCAATTGTTCTTAGTTTTGAAAAGTATTTTGAGGTCAATGAGCCATATTCTGTGTTCATTAAACAGTTTTGTCATTTATATCAAAATGGTAAATACTAGTTCTAAATATTTTAATTTATTCATCTCTCCTGCAGCATATATTTCCCCGGTAAATTAAGCTGTAATGTTTGTTTTTGTTTTAGGTGCTAAAACTAAAGATGTGAAAGCAAATCTCATGCAAAGAATTAAATAGAATTCTCCATTCCAACCAGAGCTCCAGCTGTGCAGTTAGTAGGGCAGCAGAGAGAGAGTGGCAGTGCCAGAAGGCAGTACAATGAGTGAAATTGAAAAGAGATCTAAAATCAAGAGTACCCTTGCTCCAGTACCAGAAGTACCAGCTAGAGCAAAGGGGCTGCTACAGTACCTGTAAACTTTGGAACATGGTGTGGGATTTGTACAGTAGATCCCTTCCCAATTGCCTTGTGTCACCTTTTCCCTAATGAGATCCAAAGAATGCTTGTTTACTTGTTTAAGGCTCATGCCGGCCTACACTATCACATCAAGCTGACTCTCCACCTGTTTCCTATACTGTCACCTAAGTCAGTAAACATTTTTTCAGCAAGACTTCTTAATATGAGCAATTGATTCAGTTACTACACTCGCACATTGGAATCAAGAAGAGAAAATAAATTTAAAAAATAAAAAAAATTATCTCATATGCTTTAGCCTGAAAATTATAAGGAATTTTCAATAAAATAAGTTTTATGCTGCAGCAGGTGACAAAATGTCAGAATACATCTTCAAAAGTTAACACATCCAAGTCTCTGTCTTCATACCTTGTAATTTAAAAATTATTTCCACATCACTTGGAATTGAGGTAATGATACTTGAACTGACTGTGGGCAAACTGACTGGAAAACACTTTGAGAGACAGAGGAAAAACTGTATACACCCTTGACAGCAGTGTGGCACAGTGTCACATTTTGACTCTTAAAGATTGACTACACAGAACAGTAATTATTAAACAGTTCCACACTGTATTGATAACTTTGTCTACCCTGTTTTACTTATTTTGAATCAGTGCAATCATATAGCAGCTATCAAAAAGAGAATCTGCCTCTACTTTTATAATTTCTTCTTTGTCCAAGACGTTTTTCAATTGGACCAGTAATAACTAAATAAATTCAATTTCCAAGTGAAGTTATTATAAATGAATAATTAATAACTGCTAATTATGTCTACCAGTGTGCCCAGAGTTGCAGGTCCTGAGGTACACACAGTATCTGAGGCTCTGATGTGAAAAGGTTTTAACCAGCAATTGGCTTTCAGAATTAATTGGCACACTCTTTAAGATAAACTCTTCAATAAGTATAAATCATTCCTGATAAAATATATTTGTCTTTCAATACCCATGGGTTCAGACAGTTTTAATAAATATGATAGTATCTATGAGGCCCAGAAGTTCAGCAGTTCTGTTGCTTGGTTTGTCTCTTAGTTATGTCTTTACTGCCCTTATGAACACAGATTCTTGACTTCAACCTCTGTTTGTCAAAGCTGGGCAGCTTAGTTTAGCCAAACTACCTGTAGCTGTTCAGTGTGAACATGAATTTCCTGTGAAGACAACTAGCTATTTCTCTCCCACACAGAGAAGGCCTTGGCTGAGAAGTGAGACTAGAATAAAACACGTATGGGATATGGACCTCAGGTCTGACCCCATATCTTGGTCTGAGGCCCCAGCATGGACCTGAGCTAATAGGGCAATAAGGATATAGATAAACCTATAATTAAGCAGAAAAATTACTGCTATCATGATATGGATGCAGATAAAGTTGTAACTGAACAGAAAAATATCAGACAAGCAGAAACTTTTACTGCAAAATCTCTTTTTTTTCTTCTCACTGTGGAAGAAAAGTCTTACAAGTCTCTTACAAGTTTTACTTGTTTATTTTAACTCTTCAACTTTTGATCTTTGCAGAGACCAAAAAGCTAAAAATCATGGAACACATTGAAGAAAACTGGAACAAATGTTATGTGTGAAATGGTTAATAAGTATAGATATATTTTTGCTCCAGACTAGTGCATCTGTCCTCTACAGTAAAGTGTTGAAGATGTTCTGCCATGGAACTTAGTTTCCTACCTCTAAATCCAATAAAATCAGATTTTCTGGTAAAAATCCTTAGCAATTTATTCCTGTGTAAGTACCTGATGGAAGAGCTTGTACATCACTACTTTGATTCATTATTTATACAGGTTATTTCAAGGCACTAACACTACCGGCTCAAGAGACTTTAATAATACACCATATTC
>NW_020956143.1:226236-228733 GCF_003031625.1 Empidonax traillii | reverse complement strand
GCAGGCACTCCCGGCACCGCTTGCCGATCAGGTAGGCGGCCTCGACGAGGCTCAGCACGACGCAGACGCAGGCGGTGACCACCATGAAGAGGGTGAAGATGTTCTTCTCGGTGGGCCGGGAGATGAAGCAGTCCACCACGTTGGGGCAGGGCGGCAGCTCGCACTTCACCACCCGGGGCAGGGTGTAGTTCCTGTAGAAACGGTAGAAGATGTAGAGGAAGACCACGTCCACGCCGGCCTTGAAGATGAGGCTGAGCAGGTACGTCCACCACAGCCCGCCCCGCTTCTTGCCGGGGTGGGCGTAGATGCGGCGGCAGCCGTCCCCGCCGGCCTCGCGCAGCCTCTGCGCCTTGGCCTCCCGGTAGGCCACGTGCATGATGACCAGGAGGGACGGGCACGTCACCAGGATGAGCTGCAGGGCCCAGAGGCGGATGTGGGACACGGGGAAGAAGTGGTCGAAGCAGACGTTGGTGCAGCCTGGCTGCAGTGTGTTACAGTCAAAGTCCTTGTGGTCGTCGCTCCAGACCCGCTCGGCCGCCACCACGTAGACCAGCAGGCGGAAGATGAAGACGAGGGAGAGCCAGATGCGGCCGAAGGCTGTGGAGTACTTGTTGACCCCGCTGAGGAGCCCCTCGAACACGCTCCAGTTCATGGCTCCCCGATCCCCTTAGCTGGCCTGGGAAGAGGGAAGACACCGTGTCACCAAGGAGCAGCGAGAGGCCCCCAGTGGAACCCCCGTGTGCCCCAAGGCACAGCTCCTGGAACCCCCTCTGGCCCGTGATCACACGCAGGGACTCCATCGACATGTGCCCCAGCACAGACCTGGTCCAGGTGATGTGTCTCCACCGTCCCCCACTTCGGAAACAGGGGGGCCTGGCAAAGCTTGGGGGTTCTGCCACGGGCACAGCATCCTCCAGCCACCACCAGCTCCGGCCCACGGCTCAGCCCCCCATCCTGCACCGCCCGCCCCAGCTCCTGCCTCGTTGCCCAGGTATTTGTTATTAATTCTCCTTATGTTGCCAGGCCTGGCCCAGGCTGGCCGTGACTCACGGGGCTGCTCCGCCGTGTCCTCTCCCACCGCTGGAATCTGCCGGTGCCTCTGCCCTCCCAGGCGGGCTGGGCAGGAGGAGCCCTGTGCCAACTGTGCTGTGCCCACACACGGGGGAGGCCACGGCATAGAAGAGGTTGTGAGTGGGCTGGGGGGGCCACACGGCCTCTGCAGTGCCGAGGAGCTGACCCAGGGTGGCCACAACCACCAGAGCTCACCAGCCCCTGTGTGGCCGATCTGACCCTGGTTTGTGCTGTGCTGCAGGAACACACCCCACACGCCGCGGAGCCACGGCCGAGCGGGGCCCCTGGGGCCGCCTTTGGCACTGACTCTCCCTAAATACTTAATTATCAGGAAAACAACAAGATTCCCCCTCGCTGGGGGCTCTCAGGGGTGAACACAGCCCCTGGTTGTTGCAGCCTGGCCCAGCCTGCACTCCTGCTCGGGGGCCAAACACGTCCCGGTGCACGTCCCCGCGGTGGGAGCCGGTGGGCCCCGTCCCTCGGGGTGGATCCCTGGGGACACACACGGCCCCAATTCCCTCCTGCTCCGTGCACCCTTCCGGCAGCAGCGCAGGATGAGCCCATCACCCTGGATGATCCACCAGGCTGGGCAGATGCACTTCCCCAGTCCCACGTCCCCGGGGTCCCCACGCCACTCACCCCCCGGTGTCCCTCGCCGAGGCCGGCGCGGCTGCAGGTCGGTGCTTGCTCTTGGCAGGAACGCATCGCCTGGTGCAAGAGACACCTCATGAGTCATTCCCGGGCTCCTGGGAGCGAGGAGGAGATTCCCAGGGGGAAGGGATGAGTCTCGAGGCAGATCCCCACGTGTCCCATAAGCTGCCCCATCTCCCGAGGCGAAGGGCGGCCCCGCAGCGTGGAGCTGTGCAGGGAAGGGCTCTCTGCTCTCAGGGGATGCAGGGATGTTGGGGTGCCCAGTACAACCTGGGGTCCCTCCATCCCTTCCCTGCACCCACCTGCCCTTGCTCCAACACGGCCAAAACCCTGGGAGCTCCTGCCCACGGCACCAGGAGCTGCTCAGACAAACAACTCCCTCTGTAATCCTTTCTTTACTCAAACTTTGCACCGTGGCAATACTTTAGGAGAGCCTTTATCCCTCCCCACCCTCTGACAAGTGGGCGGGTGGTAGTTGATTATTTTACTGGGAATTAATAAACTGCTTATCTATGCTCCCCTCGCCTGTAAGTTGGCACAAGTCTCTTCCCCATCACCCCTCCCTGATTCCAGAACCTGGAGCCCTCCCAGCTCAGAGAACCCTCTCTTTGAGGTCTGGTCCCTGTTTCACACCTCTGGGGCACAGGGATGGGGCTCAGAGGGACGGGGATCCAAGGAGCAGGTGTGGTTCCAGGGAGAAGGTGTGGGGTGCAGGAGTTCAGGTACTGCTGGAGTCATTTGAGGAGCAAACACAAGTTTCATTTGCAATTCTGCT